>NW_026910373.1:41872-186872 GCF_963691925.1 Scomber scombrus | reverse complement strand
CTACCTGCTCAGCACCAAACAGCAAACAGACACAGTTATCTGTAGACTAGCTGCTGAACATAGTGGAGCTGCAGACATCCATTATTAAAATAATGGACGTTGCCACCATGATGTCACCTGTTTTGAAGCCTCGGGTTTGGCATTTTGACTGTTACCATCTTGGTAAGTGAAGAGAAGTGACCATATTAGGACGAGAGTGTGGAGCTGAAGAGGAGATCCTCAGGGTCAGACTACAACGCACTGCTGTGGTAGCGACTTCTCAATCACACCGTAGCCACACCCTAAAGTATAACCTGCTTTATCGTCTACTTAACTCTAAATTGGACCATAATTTACAAAATTAACATCATTTTTTATTGAAGAAGACTTGAAACTAGCGATTGAGACCATAAACTCATTAGGAAAGTGTTTACTCAGGGTAGGGTCATTTTCTGAGTCGCCCCCTGGTGGCCATTAGAGAGAATGCAGGTTTAAGTCACTTCAGTATTGCCTTCACTTTTCAAACCTGTAACTATCTGCATGAGTGGAGCATTTAGCAACTAAAGAGCTAGATATTTCCCTCAGGAGATGGTAGAGAGTAAAAACAGAGCTAAAAGAGAGAATATTGGACTTTACATTCAGCAGGTGGACAGAAACATGAATGATAATGTTGATCAGTAACTGCAGGAAGTGGAAATAAGTTAAACATGGCAACTTAAAAGATGTTAAGTTGTGTTCCCTACCCCAAAAATCACTTAAAGCAGGCTTAAAGAAATGACTTTGAATTGATAGTCAAAATACTTGCAGCTGAATTTGCTGTCCATTAGTTAACTGTTGCAGCTCTGGTGAGGCTCGGGGTTGAGTTCAGGGCTCTGTGCAAGTTTTACCACACCGAAGTGGGAAAACCATCTTAAAAAACCTTCAAAAAATGATGTTTTATTAACTGGTTTTGGTATTTTATGAACTGGTCTTGCATGTGTTCACCCATTAAATACAAATCACATGTACCAACCATTCTCCAAAGCATAAAATTCTGATTGATTTCTTTAATTTCATGTGTCATAATGTCAGTATAATATGAAAATCATCTATTTCTTTAACTGTTTAGCTCCATTCATATTTTATTTTAAAAAATACTGAATAGTTTCCAGTAAAATCTTATTAACTTTTTTATGTTTTTGGCTCATAACTAACAGAAGATGGGATGTAGAAGCAGATTTTTTGTTATTTTCTAAGTTTTAATCTGTTCCTTGCTAAAGTTTTTCCCATCTTTGATCCATCTCTCATACACTGTACATGAGTGTGCATTGGTTGTATCCAGGCTGCCATCAGCTATAATGATCCTGAGGGGGGGCGATGGAGGCAAGAGTACACACACACACACACACACACACACACACACACATAGTCCTCCTGTGGGATTGCTGTAAAGATAAATTAATCATTGAAAGCCAAACTCGCTTTAGGCCTAGCCTGCCGCTTTCAAATGAATTTCTTATCAGCGACTCCTCTTCCCTCCACTGACTGTCCCTCTTTTCATGTCTTTCGGTAAATACATTTATTTTTTAGCTCTTCTGCCGTCTCGCTGGCTGGCTCGCTCAGGTATTCACAACACAACTCTCTCCCTCCCTCATCTGCCAGCTGCACAGTGTAAAATGTGCTGTACTCTTTTCTTTTTGTAAACTTGACACGTAACATACTCACACAGCTGCTGTATGAGCAAAGACAAGCCGGAGCTTCTTGTTGAATTCTCTCCTCGGTGTGTAGTGTTGCTGTGATACTGTCTCCTGTAATCTGCACTCTGTGTCTCTGAGTATAAGTAGGTTTATGGGTGAAGGTGAAAGTATAGGAGTACTGATGTAGTGTATATTTGTGTAGTGGAATAATGGAGAGGGTGTGTTTAATATTCTGGTTCTGTCTCATCCATTTTGAGCTATTGATGAGCCGGCGGTGTTCATACCCGGGCTGATCAGAGACGTTCACTGACTGCTGAACAACTCAGCCTCAAGTCCCTAAAGTTATTTATTTGATTAAATATCTTGTTCCTCTTTGTTACGCTTAATTTGACCAAACAAACTGTAACATTTCCTGCAAGTCACTAGCATCATTCCTGCAGAACAGAAGAGCAAAAACAGAGGAGAACATGTTAAAGTATGAATATAGACGGACAGCACACAAACAGAAAAACACATAAAGACATGCACAATGCTAATTAAAAGCTAAATTAACAGAAAAAAATGTCCACAAATTTAATTTTTAGAAGATAGTGTTGGTGTGTAGCAGCCATAGACTGTATATAAAATGGACGTAACATCCGTGACGTCACCCATTGGTTTGTGAACTGCTGCTTGGAAGCGAATAGTTTCGGATCTGAGCAGCGCCATCTTGAAAATTTCCAGTGCATGCTGGGAAAAATAAAAACACAGATTCTACTTATATGGGCATCAGGAGGAGCAAGAGGCGCCCTCCTGAACCTGTGAACCAATCAACCTGTCAATCACAACGTAGCCACGCCCTAATGCATACCCTGCTTTATCGTCAAATATAAAATCAGGGAGGCCAAAATGTCCCAAATGAACATCATACTGCATTGAAGAAGGCTTTAAACTAGCGATTGAGACCATAAACACATTTTGAAAACGTTTACTGAGGTTAGAAATCAAGTGAGAAGTTGGTGAATTCTCCATTGACTTGTATAGAGACGGAAGTCCTTTTGACACCAAAACGGTCGCCCCCTGGTGGCCTTTTGATAGAATGCAGTTTTAAGTTACTTCCATGTTGGCCTCATTTCAGAATGTCAGTGCTCACCTTATTTTTTATCATCAGTATGTTGTTTATTCTGTCCAACATTCATGTTGAGTTATTTAGTGATTATTTTCGCCTATAGGGGGCACTAATGAGGTTTATTGAGGTTTCTTTTTTGTTGAGAATAAGTTTGTTATTTTTCATTTTGCTCCTTGTAATTCAACAGCTCCAAAGATCACAAAGGAAAACTAATTATTTGCCCATTTATCTACATTTACATTTGTTCATTTGTCTGCAGTTCTTTATGTGCTTTTCTGTTTTCACACACACACACACACACACACACACACACACACACACACACACACACACACACACACACACACACACACACACACACACACACACACACACACACACACAGCGTGGGTCCTCCTTGAATAGACTTTTGATTGTAGTAATTGAAAGAGTCAAAACAAATTATTTGTCGTTCCTGTCAGGCTCATCAAGAGAAATCTGCTGCAACAATGGCTTTCATACAAAGTTATCCACATCCAGCGCTAATCGGACCTCCCTGCAGTCAGAGTCTTTGTCTGAGTGTTTCTCGGGTAGATGTACATGTCATGAATAAGGTTTTACAGCTACTAAGAAAGCCTCCTTCTAATATATATGTATGCAATAGTTCTGCATAAATAAGTCAATCTGGACTGTAGGCCGACAACAACAACAACAACAACACTCTGTGCAGGTGCAGGTGTATGCCTTTCAATGCATACATGCCAATTTACATTAAAGTATATAAGGATATGTATGGTGTTATATTACCTGCACGCATAGTTTAATGCACATGCACAATATACACTATACCCCTTCTCTTGCTACTAGTGTCTTTGTCCTCCCTCATGGCAGAGTTTTACAGCTCTGAACATTGATTTCTTCTCCAAAAGTTGACTCCGGCCTTGACTTTGCAAGAAAAGCCTTCATAGCAAGCTAGAACCCTGAGTTTTGACATGCAGGGAGTATTTCTTTAAACATATATTCACCTGAAATTTTGGAGCTTTGACCATGTTTAACATCTGATAAATTACAGAAAATCCCACAAAGCCTGTTAAATCCCCTTTCAAGCTCTTCCTAAATTAAAATCCTCATTTTGTAGAATGAATGGTGATTTGTGGTGGTTTAATTAAAGCACTTTCCAATCTTTCTACATTCATTAACGACTCGTCAACCCCAGCAGATAAACAACATTAAACACATTCTGTGCACAAATCTGAACCGACTGCACCATCAAATAAAATAACCATGATGCTGAGTGAGCTGCGTGTCAGTCAGGCTGGATGAAACATTACTGCATCAAGAGGCAACTCTGCAGCTTTGACTCTGAGTATTATTACAATATCAAAGAAATAAATCTCTTCGGATTTAGTTGAGAGCTTGTGTTTGTTCTCATTACGCTGTGAGACGTTTATTAATTTGTGTGCTCGGAGTCCGGTGTGAGTTCTGCATTTTGCTGAGTGCTTTTTAACGAGCTCTGGGTGTAAACGCAGGCAGTTTCTTTATTAAAACCGACTGTTTACGATGTTTTGTTCCCTTTAGCTTAAACTGCAAAAAAAATAGGGTTATTACTGACGCATTTATGAACATATTTTATGTCAAAATGTGTTAGCAGCCTATTATATTTTCACAATGTCTGTCATTTATGAAACCTTTTATGAGCCTTTGTTTGCACACAAGACGTTTGACTTTCAAAGAGCATTTTTATATACGTTCACTTTTATTTTGTGGACAACATTATAACAGATTTAAAATAACAGAATATCACAAGAGGTATCATACGTCTCCTTTAGTAGGTTGCTTTATTGCATGTTGGCATAATTTCACTAGAATTTGTTTTTTAATGGTGCCATAAATAATTGAAATGATGGATGATACAACAAAAATAAAACCCAAGTGGTCTTATTAGCCTTTAAGAACAATAGCAGCAGAGTTACTGTGTGTGTGTGTGTGTGTGTGTGTGTGTGTGTGTGTGTGTGTGTGTGTGTGTGTGTGTGTGTGTGTGTGTGTGTGTGTGTGTGTGTGTGTGTGTGTGTGTGTGTGTGTGTGTCTTTTCTATTGTTTTGAAATGTTTAGGCTGATTGATAATGTGCTGTCTGAATGCAGCGGTGGTGCAGAGGTAAAGTCAGGTTTCTTCTTCAGTGGTGGATTTATTATCTCATTGAGAGGGCTCGCAAGACTGTGTGTGTGTGTGTGTGTGTGTGTGTGTTAGTGTGTGTGTGTGTGTGTGTGTGTGTGTGTGTGTGTGTGTGTGTGTGTGTTAGTGTTTGTATGTGTTTAATAGGATGCATGTCCTTCAGTGTGTGTATGAATGTTTTCCTGTTTGTGTACATCACATCGGAGGCTTGTATCTTGCAGTATGTTCTTAATACGTGTGTGTGTGTGTGTGTGTGCACCTGTGTGTGTGTGTGTGCTTTACCCCTGCAGCTATACTCACCTGTCAGTCTGCCAGCTCACGTTAGTTCCTCGCTGCTCACTCTGATCCTCCTCGATGCCGCTGCTGCTGCTGCAGCTGCTGCCAAGTCAGAGCTCAGAGTCGACTCTTTTTTTTTTCCCCCTTCAAAGAACAACGCAGTGTAATCTTTGACAGCCCTTGAGGAAAGTGTATTGCTGCAACTGAAAGCTGCACTAATCAATACCTCCTCTAATAGCAATCGATCAAATGACAGTATGTAATGTGAAAGGTGTCCTTTATCGCTTGTAAAACCCACTATTGCTGTTTTATGCAAATAGATGCTAAAGAAGAGATAAATGTTCTAAGGAGTGAAGAAGCTTATTTTAGAACAATCACTAATATATTATTATTATATTTTATTTGAGGCGTCATTTTTGAGGCAATAATGTTTTGTTTCTATGACTTTAAATTCATTCCAAAGACATTATTATTATATTTCTTCTCTTTCCAGCCGTGGTTGCTTGTTAATTGATCAAATTGATTGATAGAACATTATGCTGCTGACTGAACGCTGCTTCTCCAGGTTTCATTTAGACAGAAACTGGACTTCTATGGCTAACTATTGGTCACTAACATTAATTAATATCAAAATGTTAATCATGATTTATTTGAAAGATGTCTACAGCGTCACTTTTGGTTGTTAAATCGTCCTCTCTGCCCAACTAAGACTCACTTCAACCTCAACTTTTCAAGACTCATTTCCATCCATCAAGTGTGTGTGTGTGTGTGTGTGTGTGTGTGTGTGTGTGTGTGTGTGTGTGTGTGTGTGTGTGTGTGTGTGTGTGTTTGCGTTCTGAATGCCCTGTACTGTCCCAAGCTGTGCCTGAGGCGTACCACCCTGGTCCAGGTTCCCTCCTAATAAATAGTGAATGCAGTTGTCAGGCCTTATCAGAGACAGCAGCAGGGAGACAGGTGAGGAAGATGAGCGGGGGTGGAGGAGTTAGGATCGGCTGGTCAAGCCAAAAGTGGAAAAGTAGTAATTGGTTCTAGTTGATCCACTTCATCGACTTGAACACACAGTCAGGTAAAAACTCTAAAAGCCAGAAAGCAACTGAAGAGTCCCACAATGAGTCCCAGAGGATAGACTGATACCACATATCGAGCAGGTGGTTGATTCTTGGACTCAGCAGTTGATGTCGCCCTCTGATAAGATTACGCTTTTTAAAAATGTATTCATCTTTTACACTTGAAGTCAGCTTCAGCAGTGGAAAATGCTTGTTTTACTTATCCAAATCTGTCTTTAGGTATCACACTAGACACCAAACATTGCATTGCATTGTGTTAGATTTAGATTCACAACCTCTTTAACTGCAGCTCTTTTTTTTTTTATTCAGGAAAGATAATCTAACACTTATCTGAAACTAAAAGCATCCCACTCACAGTATTTGTGTGACAGCTCCAACAGCTTGACCAGGCGGGGAAGTAACTTAAAACTGCATTCTATCAAAAGGCCACCAGGGGGCGACCGTTTTGGTGTCAAAAGGACTTCCGTCTCTATACAAGTCAATGGAGAATTCACCAACTTCTCACTTGATTTCTAACCTCAGTAAACGTTTTCAAAATGTGTTTATGGTCTCAATCGCTAGTTTAAAGCCTTCTTCAATGCAGTATGATGTTCATTTGGGACATTTTGGCCTCCCTGATTTAACTTTAAATCAAAGAGTGATTGCGTTGATTGACCGTGAGCAAGTCCATTCAAACAGTCATATTTTTTAGCATGCCACCTGACTGCTCATTTCCCCCCATATGCTCCAGCTGCACCCTTCATCAAATTCAAAACCCTGACGTTCACTTACTAAAACAGCTCCCACCTACCTGAACTTCCTCATTCAGGTGTACGCTTCCTCTTGCTCACTACACTCTGCCAAGGATATATATGTAGTTTCAGTCACCAAAGAAACATTTGTGTTGGGAGCTCTGACTGATATTCAGCACAGCATCTTTACTGATCGTCACCTTTAAATCTGAATATACACATATTGGGCCAGATGCAAGAACATGTTTGTTTTTTTTCTTCTTAAATTTGTCATACTTCGTGAGGTGGAATTTACAAGAGGGATTCACCAAACACTCATATCACCATGAAATAGTTGTAAATGACGTCCGGCAGGTTGTAGAGAACCTCCATTCATGAAAATGGCACTGTCAAATACTGTACACGTCATCATAATGAGCTCATGTGCGGAGATACACATCAAAGCGGTCTTTAAAGTTTCTCAGTTATGATTGATGTGGTTCAACATGAACGAAATTCGACACACAGATCATCTTGGTAGCATTATATAGGAGGAGATACAAATCAAAGTGTTTTTTGAGGTTTCTCAGTTATGATTGATGTGGTTCAACATGAACACAATTTTCTGACAAAGTTTAAAACAGTTTGGATAATTTTACTTATTTATTTTAATTATGTACTTCTGTTTTTCACTCATACAGTCCTTATGGGTCACAAAGCTTTTAGAGTTCAGAGTATCCAACTCTTCATAATTTATACCTAAATGATATGTTAGTTAGCTTTTATTGTTGTTTATGCAGTTAAATCTACTCTATATTCCAACTAATGATGGTATAATGTGTGTCCAGCCTCAGTCTGTGGATCTATCTGTCTGTTAACTTCCTGCATGTTCCACTCTCGCCTCTCAGACAAGAATCATAATAAAAATAAAGTTTGAGTTTGTTTTTTATCAAAATGCAGGCCCCTAACAATAATGATGAGGTGACAGAGGCAGTAAGTACAACATGTACTAAACATTTCTTCACCTGGAAATATAGTCATGAGAAAGTTTCACCCTGCAAAGTGGGGGGAGGGGCTGTAAAAGACGGAAAGATGTCAAGTGGTTGTGGTTTATGAAAAATGCACATATTCAACAGGAAGAGAGAGAGCTGAGGTCAAACGTGTGACAGAAACTTTATCAAGTTCAAGTCTCACATGATTTGAGTTGCATTTACCATGCAGGTGTTGAACAGTTGCACTGCTGAGAAGGCATGAAAAGAAATAATCATTAAACATATGTGTATAATTGACATTTTTATGTGAACAATTTGTAAAAGCGCACAGATGAGCAGCTTTTATTGAGCTGTGACAGCGACACACAGTATGAGCACAGATCTGAAGAATAAAAGATTCACTAACTTTGTTTTTCACTGGATGGAACAGAGGACGATGCGTCTGGGGACAGTGGGCTTGGTGAGACTTACTGTGACTTGGGCGCAATATTTGCACACAGCAACAGATCTGATGATGAACAGGTTTTTACACACTGTATTAAATATGTATAGTTACTGTGTTCTTGACATGACTGCTGTTGAGGGAACATGGTCAGAGACTTCAGGGTCTCCCTCTGATGTGACTGCAGCTCCAGAAGTCATAACTGCTGAACTACAGCCTTTTATATACTCTCTCATGTTTCGTTCATTCAGTTGTTCGTTCAGTGAGCAGCATCTGTGATTCGGGGGTTTTGGTGGTTGTGTCTGAAGTGTTTTGGGGCCACAAACAGAATCTTGTTTAGGGCCACCAAAGTCCTAGGGCCGGCCCTGACCTCAGTGGTACTAATATGAGACCTAATAACGAAAGTATAATGAGAGGTCAAAGCCAGCTGTCTAAAAATATGACTTGTGGAAAATAACATGGATGTGGATATTTAGTAGCCTGGGTAAACACATGCCCTCATTCGAGCGACATTCCGTGTGCGATATGAAATAATCATTAAACATATGTGTATAATTGACATTTTTATTTGAACAAAGGATCAGATGAGGACTGTACATGTGATGTGAAAGGGGTTGCATGTAGTGATGAATCCACAGTATATTATTATCAGACTCTGCAGTTCCCCTCAGCTCCAATCAGCCTTTTACACAGTTTGAACTCATTGTTTTGGTTTGACACATTTAGAGACTTACTGGCAGGGACGGAGTATATTTAAACCTAAATGAAGTGTTTGTTGCTTATGCAGTTAAATCTCTATATTACAACAAATGATGGTATCATTTGTGTCCAGCCTGTGGATTTATCTAACTTATTCAACTTCCTGCATGTTCCACTCTCGCCTCTCAGATAAGAATCATAATGAAAATAAAGTTTGAATGTGTTTTTACAGTAAATGTAGGCCCCTAACAATAATGATGAGGTGTCAGAGGCTGTAAGTGCAAAGTGTAAGAAACATTTCTTCATGTGTGGTAAACACCTGCAAATATATGAGTCATTAGAAAGTATCACTCTGCAAAGTGAGTCAGATCTTTCTCTGCACATTATCAGCATTAGTTATGTGGTTTTCACAGTGTGCTATAGTTCAGCCTTTGACCTATCAAGGATGAGATGTAGGCATGAAGAATGGATTAACTTTTAACTTTGTGCTTCTATAACAGTAGTAATAACTAAGTTAAAGAAGGTTTATGTTGCTGAAGCAGAAGGAAGCACATCTCCCACCATACATGAGAATTATGGTTGCTTTTCTACTTGTTTGTCTTTTTGGAGGTTTGATGCTCTGTGACTGTGCTTACGTTACGCTTACTGTAACTGAATTTGAGAGCTGTGCAAAACTGAGAGGTGACACGAAGTTGTGGTTTGTGAAAGATGCACATAAACTTTTCATTGTATGTTTTAAAAAAAAATTGCATGTCATGTTTTTATCTGGTTGTCATGTTTTTATCTTTTTCAAGCACAAATGGAGTGGTGCCTGTTATCTCATTATATGTAATATATAATGACAATAAAGCTGTCTAAAGATGCCTAGAGTGAGGACACTCAATGGTGCAGCAGTAGAAAGACACCAGCAGCTGTTGGGACAAGTTGATTTTTCGGAGAGTTCTCAGGACATACAGTCTTTGTTGTGGGTTTCTTTTTTTACGAGGCAATATGTGTTGTATATTCATTCATATGAGGTCCTGTGAGATGTCTGTACCCAAGAAACTGAAACTAGAGACTCCACCTCCTCTCCATTTATGTTCATGTTATTTCTCCTGAAATCAATTCTCAGCTCTTTGGTTTTTTGGGTGTACAGAGCAAAGTTGTTTTAAGCACAGCAGTCTGTCAGCCTCTGAACCCTCTCTCTATTGAGAGACTCCTCTCCCCCAGTGATCAGTCCCACGACTGTTGCGTTGTCTGCAAACTTAACAATGGTATTTGTATTATGAGATGGTAAACTGCCATATTGGGACAGAGAGTACAGAAAAGGGCACAAGACATAGCCCTGTGGGTCTCCTGAGCAGAATGAGAGATTGGAGGAGCAGTGAGGACCCATCCTGAATAATTGTGACTGGTTTCTTAAAAGGTCCAGTATCCACAGGCAGATGTTATGATGGAGGCCTAGGTCAGACATCTTGTGGAACAGTCTGCTGGGGATGATTGTGTAAAATGCAGTAATCCACAAAAAACAGTCGTGCATATGCTCCTTGTTGTTCCAGGTGGTGCAGCACAGTTTGAAGGGCAATGGAGACGGCATCATCCGTTGACCTGTTGGTTCTGTAAGCATACTGGTGAGGGTCCAGAGTAGGAGGGAGAGCATCCTTGATGTATTTGATGATGAATCTCTCCAGGCACTTCATGTTTATTGGTGTTAAAGCCACTGGCCTGTGGTTGTTGAGGCAGGTTATTACTGTTACAGCGAACTGAGGGACCCATGCACAGGACACCAAGACGGGGGTAAGATTTGAAGAGTTTATTTACAAAAATGCATGTGTGAGGATGGGGTAAGTGAAGTCAGGCAGTGATTGAATCCAGTGAAGATACAGATGGGTGGATAGTGGAGATCTTCTCTGGTCACTGGCAGACAGTATGGCATGCAAATGATCCAGGGCACAAGGAAGGAGAAGTAAGTCAATGTGTCAAATAACATGAACACAAGAAATTAATTTGGCCAAGAGATACAATACAACTGTGGCAAGTACAACAATCTGGCGATCAGTGGTTGAAGATCCCGGGTATATACACACTGCAGCTTGATGAGTAGATGAGGAGCAGGTGAGTATGATTGACTGGGACTGGAGTGTAACGCAGGCGAATGGAGGCGGAAGTCAGCAACCAGAGAGAGAAGGATCCGCCCACAACAGCAGCCTGACACATAAGAGAGACTGACAAGGACACAGAAACATTGGGGAAGAGGAAACACAAGAACACACTAGGAAATGTGAGATGTGGACGGAGCAACCATGACAATTACAGACTGCTTGGGAACTGGCACTACAGTGGATGTCTTTAGGCAGGTGGGGAAAGTGCAGTGAGATAGGGAAAGAATGAAGATATTCGTAAATACCTTTGTTAATTCCACACCACAGTCTCTGAGGACCCATCCTGGGATGCCATCCAGGCCACGTGCGTGTGATGTCCACAGTCTGTATGATGAGGCAGCTGGCGTCTATGGCTGGAGCAGTGGTCATGACAGTCCTTGTGCTGTCCCCCTCATGACGACCAAAGAAGTGGTTGACCTGCTCTGCCAGTGAGGCACTGCAGCTGTTGATGGTCAGGTTGGTGGTGTTGTTTTATTTTCTGATGTGCTGTACACCTTGCCATGCATGACGGAGGTTTGAGTTATCAAAGTGACCATCATCCTCCTCTTGTAGGCTGCTTTGGCATCTCTCTTCAGTTCCAACCAGGCAACACTGTTGTGTGTCACCGGACTTGTAATCCCTGTTGCAGGCCTTCAGCAGGAGTCGGACGTCTTTTGTAATCCATGGCCTGTTGTTGGGGAATACATGGATTTGTCTTGTAGTGGTCACTGTGTCCACGTAGCTTTTTATGTAAAATAGGACAGTGGAAGTGTCATTGTCATCATTCTTGAATATGGTCCAGTCAGTGCGAATGAAGGAGTCCTGAAGCTGTTCAGAAGCTCCATCTCAGCACACTTGTATAACCCTTGCAGTTGTTTTGACTGTGTTGATAACAGGTCTGTATGCTGGGGTTATAAACAGGGAGATGTGGTCAGACTGACCTAGTTGCAGAAGAGGAGAGGCTTTAAACTCATGCTTAATGTTGCTATAAACATGGTCGAGAGTTCCTCTTATGGTGCACTGGACATGCTGACAGTCTTCAGGTTTGCATACAACCTAGTTTTTCAGTTATGATTGATGTGGTTCAACATGAACACAATTTTCTGCCAATGTGTAGAACAGTTTGGATCATTTTAACCTATTTATTTTATTTCTGTACTTCTGTTTTTCACTCATGCAGTCCTTATGAGCCAGAAGCTTTTACAGTTTAGAGTACCTGACTCTTCATAATTATAATAACCAACATTATATTTTGCAGATATACCTGTAAATATTATCATGATAAAGTTTCACTCTTCATCTTCCACCATACATAAGAATTATGTGTTTATGGAGGTTTGATGCCTTGTGCCTGTGCTCACGTACACTGTGACTGAATATGGAAACTAAGCGGGGGGCTGTACAAAATGAAAGATGTCAAGTGGTTGTGGTTTATGAAAGATGCACATATTCAACAGGAAGAGAGAGAGCTGAGGCCAAACGTGTGACAGAAACTTTATCAAGTTCAAGTCTCACATGATTTGAGTTGCATTTACCACGCAGGTGTTGAACAGTTGCACTGCTGAAAAGGCATGATACGAAATAATCATTAAACATAGGTGTATAATTGACATTTTTATGTGAACAATGTGTAAAAGCGCACAGATGAGCAGCTTTTATTGAGCTGTGACAGCGACACACAGTATGAGCACAGATCTGAAGAATAAAAGATTCACTAACTTTGTTTTTCACTGGATGGAACAGAGGACGATGCGTCTGGGGATAGTGAGCTTGGTGAGACTTACTGTGACTTGGGCGCAATATTTGCACACAGCAACAGATCTGATGATGAACAGGTTTTTTTACTCACTGTATTAAATATGTATAGTTACTGTGTTCTTGACATGACTGCTGCTGAGGGAACATGGTCAGAGACTTCAGGGTCTCCCTCTGATGTGACTGCAGCTCCAGAGATCATATACTCCACTCATGTTTCGTTCAGTGAGCAGCATCTGTGATTTGGTGGTTTTGGTGGTTGTGTGTGAAGTGTTTTGGGGCCACAAACAGAATCTTGTTTAGGGCCACCAAAGTCATAGGGCCGGAGCTGACCTCAGTGGTACTAATATGAGACCTAATAACGAAAGTATAATGAGAGGTCAAAGCCAGCTGTCTAAAAATGACGTGTGGAAAATAACATGGATGTGGATATTTAGTAGCCTGGGTAAACACATGCCCTCATTCTAGCTCAGAAAGTTAGCATGGCCACCAAGACAAAATCTACGCCTGAGGTAGGGAACCAATCACAGTACAGGGAGGCGGGCTCAAGACGATGACGACCGTTAAAGAGACTCTGTTGACATCCAGCATGGCGGCCACGGAGCTGCAGTAACTGTTCGAAGCAGCAGTAGATTGGGTGCTAAATAAATTGGAAGGAAAGTTCACTTTGAAAATAGAACAAAAACTTGATGTGTTCACGCTGCTCCCTACAGGCTCTGAATACGCCATTGTGTATTGTCGATATGATTGGCTGTAAGTTTGTCCAGTAGCGTACAGAAGCATTTGATTGACATTCATTGATCCTGCTTCAAATACGAGGAAATGAACGGCTCCTCGTCAGACCCTACCTCAGTTGTGGTAGGGTCTTGCGTTAGCCAGGCTAGATATTTAGCAGACCTGTGGACTGTACCTACTTGTTTCATGTGATTGCCTAATAATAAAAATCCACTTGGCAGGGCCCAATTCTGTTTTATCCATGGATTACTGGCTTTGACCTCATTTTATCAGATCTTCAGGCTCACATTCTCTACAAGCGACTGACTGGCAGAGGAACGCCCAGATGAAGGACACTGATGAGTCCAGAAGGCTTGGCCTGCTTCTCTCTGTAGCAGCACCAACCAAAGTCAGCAGAGGTGTTTATACGTAACACCTTTCTTTTTCTTGGGCTTAATGAAACACAAGGCCTGACTGTATGTATGACATCAATTAACACACAGACACAGACTACCCTTTCTTTTCTACTAGTCCACAGAACAAAGCAAAAAATGCAAAAAAAGTTTTAAATAATTGCAGTTTTTCCCCTCAGTGCCATCTTTCCAGACAGACTGAGGAGCAGCAATGCCACTCAGCGTTGGAGTGGATTTTATTGTGTGTAAAATGTGTGATTATATCTATATAAGGTTTTATAAATGAGGCCCGTTCACTTTTTGACACTTTTTACTGTTATTTTAGTCATGTGGCACAAATTACTTATAAGAAATAGTTCACTCATCACTACTCTAACTTTGTCACAACCATTTTCAGCAACTTAATTTGATTACACTACCTGTATTGCTGTGTTTATAGAATTTTACAATAACATTTTAAATGTCTTATAATGTTGTCTTTCTTTCATCAGCTCTTATGGGATACCTTTACTGATTGATGTGGTGTTTTTACAAAACATATTACAACAGTATTTTACTTACAGTATAGTACTTTATTGATTACATAACAGCAAGTCAACATAGCATAGCATGTAGTTTTACATTGTGCATGATGTTTCAGTCTTTTTCTCCCCATTTAGTTTGTTATATACAATGCCAAGATCGTTGAAAACACAAACCTCAGTCTGAGCCTGTATTTTCTCCTCCTCTGCTTCCTCACCTCTCTGCATCAAGGAAGAACAGTAGGTTAGTACTCCGTTACTCACGTGCTTCGTCATAATCTGTCGGTCAGTTATCATGATAAAAAACACAACTGCTCCGAAAATACACGCTGTCCCTTGACGTGCAAGTGACCATTGAAACACAATCAAGCGGCTTTTGTAAAGCTTGTCAAATACAGGAAGATAATAAAACAGCGACAGAGAGACTCATTATAAGTAATGGCAAAACGTCATTATCAGACACTGATCATGTTTGTCACCAGATAAAATACATTGTTATATATATTTGCGTTACTTGGGTAGTCATGTTTAACATAGCAGGAATCAGATTGAATGAGATCACGTTATAAACATCGTGCCAATTTGCCGTGTTTCCTTGTGTCTCATTGTGTCAAACAAAAACAAACTTATTTAACTTAGTTCACAGAAGGAAAAAGAAGCACTGAAGTTCACCTCTAAAGTGTGTATTTTCAGAGTGGTTTGCTTTTGTTTTTGTGATAAAGGGCTTGTTATGCATATATCTATTTGTTACTAACCAATACCAGTAACGTCAGCTTATGTGGGATAAACACAGCCAGCCTCTATGAGAGAGTTATGAGAATCACAGGAGCTGTTTTAAGTAATAAAACAAACACATCAGCTGTTCATCTTACCTACACATGTCTATTCCTCGTGAATGAATGTTGCGTTCCTGTCGTGCACGTGCAGGATCACGTCCAACCTGGTAACCCGCGTGAACTTCATCTCAGGGAGGAAGGGGCGAGGAGAGACAGCTCTCTCCAGTGTTTTGAATGTGGGCTGCAGTACCCTTCCTAAACGCTTGCTGTCAGAATGACATATTTAATCTTCAAAAACATTCCCATGTCATGTTGCTAATAAATGCTGATTTTGACACACATACACCTGGCGTCATATTTTAGAAAAACCCAGATTCAAGAGTATAAAGCTAACATAAAAAAGCTCCTAACTTGATCATTAACATAATTTGGACACCATTAGGTTTCTTTTCAAAGATATTTACTGTTGTAAGATAGTGTTAAGAAGTAATTTCTTCATGTCACAGTTGCAAGAACGCATGCAAAAAAAGATATCAAGTGAGTTTCAATATCATAAAGTTGTGAGGTGTATGGCATACTCGTGACAGACTCGTGTTATTTTCTATTTCAATCTAAAGAAATGAATCATGACATTTTTGCTGTGCTGGAGGTGTGTCATGGGGCGAGTCTGGAGAGGGCTGGGTCATCTACTAGAATATAAGTCACCATATGAAACCAGAACAAACAGATCAAACTGGCAGCTCCAGTTCGAAGCCACACTGAAATGATCTGAGCTACACAACTTTTCCAGGTAAGGACAAACTGGTGGAGAGACAGGGAGAGAACGTTGCAACATTGACTGAAACAGTTTGAACAAGTGTAGAATGAAATATGGCTTTAATTTGATGTTTTCCCTCAGGTTGACATCATGACAACCTCTTATCCAATAGAGCTGGCTGCCCTGGGTCGACCTTTCACTTTAGGGATGCTCTACGATACTCGTAAAGGTGTACTGGTCCCAGGTAAGACATTACTCATGTTGCATTACACTGACAGCTGTAGGTAACTTAACAAGGTCCATACTTTTTGTTTCAAGCAGTTTTGATGTACTTGTGAGTAATCAAGTATTTCCATGTGATGCTACTTTCTACATCTCAGAAGGAAATATTGTGCTTTCTACTCCACTACATTTATTTGACAGCTAGTTACTTTTCAGATGAAGATTTGACACAGTGGATAATATAGGAAGCTTTTAAAATACAACAAAATAAGATTCAAGGATTCAAGGATACTTTATTGTCATACCAATAACATATGCATGGACATGAGGAGGTATGAAATTAAGAACTGAGGCCCGGTCAAGACAAGAGCAAATAAAATGACAATATAGAAAAAGATAAATAACAATAGAAAATGAATAAATTATCAGATAAAAATTTACATTGAATTTATTGTTCCTATTTATTGTTCCTAGCACCATTAGCCAATATTATTGCACATGTCCGTGGTGAGGGGGGAGGGGTGTGCATCTGTCGGATTTTAAAGGCAACAGCTTGTGGATAGAAGCGGTTATTGAATCTGGTGGTTCTGCTCCTGATGCTCCTCCACCTCCGGCCTGAGGGGAGAGGGGCAAACAGTGGGTGTATGGGGTGTGTGGGGTCCTTTATGATGTCTGTGGTGGTGGGTAGGCTGGCTCCCACAATTCTCTGTGCAGGGCCTTCTTCTCTGCAGCAAAGCAGCTAAATATGTCTCACAAAGAGCAGTGTTCACATGGTTCACATGCCTGGTGTCAAGCTACATATGCATGATATCAATGCAGGCATTCCTTCATAAGTAACATTAACAAGTTTTCATTTCTTTATAGCACCTTCCTCTTATGCACCTGCCACTACTCAGGTGTGCAGAGATTCCTTTCTTTATTTTTTAGACAACCAAAAGTTAAAGAGGAACAATCAGAAAAAGTGTTAGGTACCTGGATTCATGAGATCACACGAGAATCCTCATAGTATGCTGACGATCTGAACCACTGGTGGTTGGGTTATGGACACCAGTGCACAACTTGGAGCCTGATAAGACGTAATGTTGCAATATCTCAGGATATTGTTTTAATGTCCATAAGCAGGCCATTATAAGTCATGGTCTCTGTGACTGTGTTGTAGTCTGTTTGCACCCCCTGCTGGTAGAAGGTTCATACATCAGCTACGTGGTTAGGCATTTATGTTCAGTCAGGAAGCGATCTGCCATGTGTAAACAAACCCTGCAAGGCTTCACTGAAGCTACTGTTCACTACAGTTGATGTCTGTCCATTTATTGATGAGTATTGAGTGTGTATTGCACAGTGGCTGTTTAGGTAATACATTTGCATTATTATAGTCAAGTGGAGTCCTCTCTATATCGGTGATACTCATTTCACCAAATCCAACCGGTTCTTGTGAAATAATGTTGCTTTGGAAATGTCCCTCACTGATTTGATTTTTTATCAGGTGAAGTCATTTCAATCAGGAGAGACCAGAGATAAAGTAAAATATGTTTATTATGCAGATGATATTAATGATTAGGTATGGTCATAGTCTTTGGCGCTTGGACTCTGCTGGGAGAATTTTTGAATCGAAGGTAGTAAAGTCCTGAGCAGCAGCATGATAGCTCCCCCATGGAGTCCAGACACTGCTGGTGGTGGCTGATGACTTCGATCGATCATCTCGGCCCAGATCACAACAAAGTCATCTTGAGGCTGAAACTGATCGGGCTGATGAAGTTGAAGTGTTGCTTTGAGGAATATGGGTTATATAAATAGGGTTGCGCAAAACAGCATCAAGAGAGCACCTGAGCAGAGAGGGAGAACATTTAAATAGACAGCTGCAATACGATAGGCTGACAATGAAGGTGTGTCACCATGCTATTGGTTAGACTTGACCAGGTGATGTGAACAGCTGATGTGTTAATTGATGCTCCAGAAATAACAGCAAGGAAAATATGAGCTTTGACAGAGATCAGTATGAGCTGTAAGAAGGATCAGGATGACTGAAGAATGAGAAATAAAACTATGATGTGAGCATACAAAATGGTACAAGGTGGTCTTCCTGTCTGAACTTTCACTAAGCTTCATTACAATGCCTCTCTTCAGGCATTTGAAATGTGAACTATAGTTTAAATTATGAAAGACTATTGTAAGTATTTGTTTATTATTATTATTATTAGGGCCCGAGCGGCGACTGCAAGTCGCCTGGCGAAAGCCCTATTGAAATTGTAATGTTTATTATTATTATTATTATTATTATTATTATTATTATTATTCTTCCGACATTTCGTGCCCCAATTTCGCCCCTTTCCCAAATGCGAAAATGCTTATACTTTTGCACGGACGTCCGGCCTCATCCGAAATTCGATATTTTTGGGTGGTCGCACATGGTCGACGCAGAATGGCGGAATAGCGCCCCCTACAATGTCCAAAAATGCCCATAGGGAATTTTGCTAACTTTGTCCTATGCTCACAAAATTCGGTACACATATGTATTATACCCACATATGCAAAAAAGCCTCTTGACCTCATGACCTCAACCCAACAGGAAGTCGGCCATTTTGGTTTTGATTTTTCCTGCCTAAAATTAACTCCTCCCACAGCGTTCGCCCGATCAAGTTCAAATTAGGTACGCAACATCTCCAGACCTAGCTGACTTAGCTGACCTAGCTCAAAGGGCGTGTCTGCCAGGGCTCAACTAACTTTGGCGTGCTCGCCATGTACATACAAGTGGCTCTCACGCCCACATACTTCATCCAATCAGCTTCAAACTTGCTGGACATGATGATGGCTCCGCCCTGAACGTCCCGATATATTAACTTCCCACGTAACTCATAGCGCCCCCCGGTGGTAACAGGAAGTTAACTAAGATTCATTAAAATTACATACTTTGCCCCATCAACTTCATTCAGAACCAGTTGGTGAAGCTACATTATGAAGACTGTGAAGCTACGAGTATTGACGTCCGTGTGGCGACGCGGCGACCATCAATTCCTCGCCATGAAAATACGTTTGGCTTTTTGATTGCTTTATTGAACTCGTATCATCATGAAAATTGGTACACAGGTCCAGGGTGCCGACCTCAACGTCTCCATTCGCTCATAGGTGATCTCATTCGTGTCGCCCCATAGTGGAAACAGGAAGTGCCATATTTTACATCATCATTGTGCGATTTCCACAAAACTTCACATGTGTAATCACTGTCCCACCCTGAACGCAACCGCTTGTGTTTTGTTACACTCTACTGCCCCCTGGTGGATGAACCATCAACCTCTCATAACTCCTTCATGCTTTGTCCAATTCACTCCAAACTTCACATGACTGATGAGTGGCCGCCCTGAACACACCAGACCACACCAGACCATATGTGTAACTACCTGTGACTGCCCCCTACTGGATGAACGAAAAATTGAATTTTTGGCCTCCTTCCAGGTTTTTTTCTCACTTTCTGCTTCACGCCACAGCCCCGCCATGCCTCAGGCCCCGCGGTGGCATGGGTGAGTGAGGGCCCGCCATCGCCGCTTGCGGCTTTAATTATTATTATTATTATTATTATTATTATTATTATTATTATTATTATTATTATTATTATTATTATGCAGGGACCAGTCATAAGTTTACAATTAAATCTGATATAAATCCCATCACACACAAAATAGAACTTCTGGCCATTACTAATTAATTATTAAGCACATATACTATATGGCAATAAAGGGACATATAGATTACAAAATGTCTTTAACTTAAAAAGCATTTTAAGCTGAAGTTATCATTAAGTCCATTTGGTGTCATGGTGTTGAATGTTTATGTCAAAAACATTTCTCTCTGGGACAGTTTCTTCAGAACATCACCTCCTCTAGTGGACATCATGACTTTCTCAATCTCACATAATTTTAATGAAGAGGGTGAACTATGATTTGCTTCAACATAATGATTTCCAATTTCTTTTTGTCTCATTTGTGCAGTTTTGGCAGCTGCAAAAGTCATGCAATCTTTTTGTGAGTTGCCATGGTTTCTCATCTTTGGTTTTTGCTCATTTTAATAGACTGGTGATTCTTTTTATTTTCTACAGGTTTCACATTGTGGGATACCACAACTTTACAAGAGAACACAGTTGACACCACTCAGCGCTGCAGTGACTTTCACATTACATCATCTGACTCCATGGAATCCAAGTCCTTTCTGCTGGATATTGAAGCTTCTCTGAAGGTCAGTTTCATGAGTGGACTGATTGAAGTTGGAGGATCTGCCAAGTACCTGAATGACCAGAAGAAATTCAAGAATCAGAGCAGAGTGACCTTACAGTACAAAACTACCACCAACTTCAAGCAGTTGTCCATGAATAAATTTGCAATCCTGGACGAGCAACAGAAAGATGATATTGAGAAGAGTTCAGCAACACACGTGGTCACTGGCATCCTTTATGGAGCAAATGCTGTCTTTGTATTTGACAGTGAGAAGTTAGACGCTAGCAATGTTCAGGAGATCCAGGGCCACATGGAAGCTGTGATAAAGAAGATTCCATCATTTGATATTCAGGGACGAGTTTCAATCAAGCTGACTGACGAAGAAAAAGCCCTGACAGAGAAATTCTCCTGCAAATTCTTCGGGGATCTCATTCTTGAAAGCAACCCTGCAACATTTGTAGAGGCAGTGAAGACCTATGTAGAGCTTCCAAAGCTACTGGGAGAAAAGAAAGAGAACGCTGTTCCACTGAAGGTCTGGCTGATGCCGCTGAAGAATTTTGATTCTAAAGCTGCTGAGCTGAAGGCTGAGGTCAGCACTGGATTAGTGAAGAACGTTCAAAATACTGTTGAAGATCTTGGGACGGTAGAAATGAGATTAAATGATTCTCTGGCAGACAGCGTGTCAAAGAACTTTCCACAGATTCGCAAAAGTCTGACAAGTTTCCAAAGACAGCGTAATAATTACACATCTGGACTCCAACAGGCCATGGCGAAGACAGTCATCTCCATCCATGAAGGAAAAGAAGATGAGAGCTCACTGAAGAAACTCTTAGAAGACAGAGAAAAGTCCCCATTCAGTCATGAAAAACTAAGCAAGTGGCTGGACCACAAAGAGAGAGAGATCAATGTCATTGGGTCCTGTGTCGACATGATGAAGGGAACAAACACAAAAATTCTCCCAAATCAGTCAGAGTTGGATGAAGAGGTTCTTGCTCCAGGTGTAGAAGATGCTCTGTGCTTTGTCTTCACCTCTCTGGAAAGTGCTGACGGCTACCTTAAAGCGATGCAGAACTACTTGCATTCACTTGAATTAAGAAGCACTGATGAAGAACCCTGGTACTTCTCAAATGAAGTGTTAACCAAAATGAGAGAAAAAGCCAAAGCTTTCCACGATCTTGCTAAACCTCTCAAGAACAGCAGCAGTGTCCGTTTCCTTGCAACAGCCATAGCAAATGAGAAACACAAAGGAGCGACCATCTACCATTACAACGAGGGCATTCTGGTCACTGATGACTTTTCAAAGCCTGCCGTCCCTCCTTTTAAGACCATCACAGACAAAAGTGCTTTAATGTGGTGTAAGTCATTTTTCATACATTTTCTTTACTTTAATTCTTTTTTAGTTAAGTATTAACTTAATATTAAGTATTTTATACTTAATATTTGTTTAAATACTGTTATGTTGTAATTAAAATATGTTCATAATTATCTATGCTGTAGCTTTTAAGAACATTCCCATATACTATAAGAAGTACTGAAAACAGAAGTTAACTATATATTCACTAGGGTTGTGCATCTCTCCAACCAACACCATCCGATATGTATTTAGATAAAAGGAGTACGATACGGATTCAAGAACGATATATTTTAAAATGGAACGATTTGGTTTGATACAATTCGATTCGATGGGATATGATGTAATCTGATATTTCTTTGTTTAAAGTAGACATTCATTTTACATTATGAATTAAAATAAGTCAATCCTATTAATGTGGCATTGCTTACCTTCAAATAGATATATTTATATATTTTACGACCGTAATACATTGCATGTTGAGAAATTTGCAAAGCCCCTCTGAGAATTGGCACAAATTAACAAATTGAAGAGTAACAGATGTGTTGTGTTCTCTCCATCAGATGCCTGTGATCTCTCCCTGGACCCAGAAACAGTAAATTACAACCTTATTCTTTCTGATGACAACAAGAAGGCAACACGAGCAGCAAAGCAGGAATATCCTGATAACCCAGAGAGGTTTGATATTTGCCCTCAGGCGTTGTGCAGAGAGGGGCTGACTGGGCGCCATTACTGGGAGGTAGAGTTGACTGAGGATTATAATGAAGATAAAGGTGTAGGTGTCGCATACAAACAAATGGGCAGGAAAGGGAAAGAACACATTCATTTGGGAATGAATGCTCAGTCTTGGTGTTTTGGTGTTTATGCTTTCAAATCAAAGGTCTTTTCAGTACACAATGATAAGTGGTGGTCTGGCCCTCTTCCCTCAACTGGCTTCAAACGTGTTGGAGTGTATCTGGACTGGCCTGCTGGCACTCTGTCCTTTTACAATGTCTCCTCTAACAAACTGAGTCACCTCTACACCTTCATTGCTCATTTCACACAGCCTGTTTACCCTGGCTGCTACATGTACACCGGAACAGGCTATGTGTTCTTTCGCCCCGTTGACTAAGAACAGTGACAAAGTGATGAAGTGAGTCTGTCTTTAGCCTCACTTCACCTGTGGCAAAGTCCACAGTTGGGTTAGGTATGATTTTTATTTTTGCTTTTACCTTATTAGAACTTTACATTAGCATTAGTTTAGACTTGAATAATTGCATTTAAATCATTTGTTAATTTTGAAGTCGTCTGATGATAATATATGATGTGTTAATATTTTTTAATTCCAAGTTGATTTTATGGATGTAGTAGCTACATGGTAAATAACATTATGTCACCACAATAGCGTCTACAGGAAATATTATATAATCTGATTATGTTTTGGAAAAATACGATATATGTGGTTTAACTGTCTTCTGTCTTCTACTTTCATCAATAAGAAATTAATATTTGCTACTTTCAAACATGGTTGGACATTAAGTAACTCAAATAATGGTGAGGGGTGACAACGTTTTTTAACATTCAGTTGTTTCTGTTTTGTTTTTTATGCAAAAAAAAAATTTAAAAAACAAAAAAAAAGATAATGCATTTAAAGGATTTATAATACCACAATATCAACAATGATTGACAAAGTGATGATTCCAGTTTTATGTTTTAATTTTTCTAACACAAGTATAATGTACCACTCAGGAAACCTCTGCTGGTCTTTGTTTATCTGGTTGTGGTTCTGGGCCTTCTGCTCTGAGCCTGACCAAGAGTCCATTTACACACTGTGGTGATCTGATGCTGCAGCCACAACATTGTCTTTAACATGGTGTTTGGATTTTGAAAATGATTCTGATGTTTATAGAGCTGAAGATCTGCTGGATTGTAATTTCGTAACATTACTGTAACACCTGTTGGACATCTGTAGAACACCAATAAAGTGGAGTCCTGAGTTGACCACTGTGTGCAGTTTGGTTATTTGCTGTTTGTTGGGGAAATACAGTTTGGAGTAAAACATACAAAAATGTATTTTGTATCTGGACTGGTCCACTGGCTCAAACAGAGTCTAATGTAACACACTGACACACCAAATGCTCTGAGTATGTTTATCCAGTTATCCAGATCTGGGTGAAATCAAATAATCTTGTCCTGAGTAAGTTTTAAATAGGAGCAGTAAAGGCCCATTTATGCTCAACGTACGTACGAAACTGTATACGTCCTTTTCAAACGATGTTAAGGTCACTGCTCATATACTTCCATGCCCCCTTTACGTTGGCATGGATGTACACCAATACATGCACCAGGGGGCAGCCCAGAGTCAAAAGTTTATTAAAATGAATGGGAACCCACAAAATTTCACCTTAATTTCACCTTTTTTTGGAGTCACCTAGCTCTCTCATACCTGCACGTAGAAATGTGATTCAAACTTTAAAACGGAGGAAAACTTGTGCTCTCTCCAAAACACCAAACTGTTTTGACATACCATGTACTATGAGCAGTCAAACAAGGAGTGGAAATCACTTTTTCTTCAAAGTTAGAGTGGAAGCGTCAGTTAGCTTGAGTGCGAGAAGCAGTAAAAAATAACCTTAATTTCTGTTTTTAACTCGAGCTCATGGCCAAACCGTGAAAAGGAGACAAATAATCTTTAGACAAAAGTTAGACATAGGTGTTGGGATTCATAAAATGTGATGTTGAAAGGCGGGGTCTGCACAAAATTTAAACGGGGGGGCCGAGACCGGCGGCAATACCTGTCTCGCTCCCCATTGACCCTAATGTAATCGTCTTTTTAAAAAAAAGAATCTCACTCTGTCTTCGCACTGAGCTTACGCGCTCATTTCAAGGAATATCTGGATAAAATAAACACTGTCAGAATCTACCAGTTTCTGTGTCTCTCACAGTGTTTTCGGTTTTTGGACAGGAGTTACGGTTTTCTCACAGTTTGCAATTGTTCGGGACCTTGTCAGAAGCCAAATTCTGGGGCATTTTGAGAATTTTTTCCAAGCAGATTCTCACATTGCCGTAGCAACCGTAGAGCCTTAGCTGCCCTTAGCAACCTGTTGCTGGGCAGAAACTGAGCTACTTTTTTGTGATTGGCTAATTCCTGTCTGTCTGTTTTGCCAGTAAACCGAGCTAGCAGCTTAATTTTGATTTAAGCAAAATGCAAAGCTGTAAAATGTATTTGAATCTGTGTTCTTTACTTTGTTTTTTCAATATTTTATCTTTAATAAAAATGATATTAATAATGTACTGGTTTCAACCTGGTGCTCCATATGATCAATGCATTATTTACACAGTGCAGTTAGATGTTAGCCTGGCTAACGCCAGACCCTACCACAATTGAGGTAGGGTCTGATGAGGAGCCATTCATTTCCTCGTATTTGAGGCGGGATCAACGAATGTCGATCAAATGCTTCTGTACACTACTGTACAAACTTACAGCCAATCGTATCAACAATACACAATGGCGTCTTCAGAGCCTGTAGGGAGCAGCGCAAACACATGCTTAATCCTAACCAAACCATTCAACAAAGGAAACGAGTATGATCCAATCAGAGACATTGGTCATCAGAGGTCATGACTTTGCAATCCTGGGAAAAATTTTGCACCACAATCATGGTTGTGTGCTGGATACCAGACCAAAAATGTCACTGATTAATTTGTATATGTGCTCTGCTGATCCATACGCAATAAACTCCTGGGTTTACTTCTTTGTTGTCAAGCCCACTGAGCTCACACATTTTTTATAGGGTACATTATGATTGCTGTCCATCTCTTTTGAGGTTTGATTTAAACATAAAACAATCAAAGTAAACCTGACTGACCAATCTTAAATAGAGAGACCTGGCTGAGTGTTACGACTCCTCTGAAGCAGCTCGTCCAAAAGGGCCAAACATAATCACCAGAGTCAGTTTCTTGGTCAAAAACAATCAATTTATCAACAAAAAACAACTGTGGGCGTTCCCGCTGAGTTCGCTGAAGCCCCGCCCCCTACCGAGTGTCACCTGTCAATCAAAGTCACCACCTCTACCCTAAACATGGACGCTATCGCTGAGAGCTAGCTCAGTTAACTGGAAAAACAGACAGACAGGAATTAGCCAATCACAAAAAAGTAGGTCAGTTTCTGCCCAGCAACAGGCTGCCAAGGACAGCAGAGGTTCTATGGTTGCTAAGGCAATTAAAGAATCTGCTTGGAAAAAATTCTCAAAATGCCCCAGATTTTGGCTTCTGACAAGGTCCCAAACAATTGCAAACTGTGAGGAAACCATATCTCCTGTCCAAAAACCGAAAACACTGTGAGAGACACAGAAGCTGGCAGATTCTGACAGTGTTCATTTTATTCAGATATTTCTTAAAATGAGCGCGTAAGCTCAGTGCGAAGACAGAGCGAGATTCTTTTGGAAAAAAAAGACGATTACATTAGGGTCAATGGGGAGTGAGACAGGTATTGCCGCCGGTCTCGGCCCCCCCGTTTAAATTTTGTGCAGACCCCGCCTGTCAACGTCACATTTTATGAATCCCAACACCTATGTCTACATTTTGACTAAAAATTATTTGTCTCCTTTTAACGGTTTGGCCGTGAGCTCGAGTTAAAAACAGAAATTAAGGTTATTTTTTACTGCTTCTCGCACTCAAGCTAACTGACGCTTCCACTCTAACTTTGAAGAAAAAGTGATTTCCACTCCTCGTTTGACTGCTCATAGTTTGAAAAGTGTACATGGTATGTAAAAACAGTTTGGTTTTTTGGAGAGAGCATAGGTTTTCCTCCGTTTTAAAGTTTGAATCACATTTCAACGTGCAGGTATGAGAGAGCTAGGTGACTCCGAAAAAAGGTGACATTTTGTGGTTTAAAAAAAAAATTCCCATTCATTTTCAATGGAGAAATTTCCTCCTTAGCACCCGTGGCACTAAATATATATATTTATAATATAAAATAAATATGAATAACATGTCATGTAAAACTGGTCCAGCAGGGGGGAGTATGTTACACTGACACCCATCCAAATAATACAAGGGAACGTACTGTATGTAAATAACATGTATTTCTTTTACCCTGTTACACTTGGAATGGAAAACTATGAATACTCTTTGTTTCTGTTTCCTCTTTGTCTTTTCTTAGTTTAGTTGTTTGTTTTTGTTATAGCTCCATGGTTTATGCAACATTTTATCTCCATGGTGCCATTTTTGTGCAAACGTTTTTTTTCATGCATAAAAAAGTGACAAAAAAACAACTAAACAACACTGAAATGATCGATCTTGCCAAAACATCAATAACTTTTGTGATGTATTTTTAAACTCACATATAGATTAAGCACATAACATAGATATTTTCTTTATTATAACATTAACAATGGTCATTTTGCATTTTAGTGTAGACTTAAGTTAGACCCTTTATTTAAAGAGTAACCAGGCTGAAAAGTTGTGTTTTGCTGCCCTCTCTTTGTTGAAAGTTTTTAGTCTGTTTCACCTCTGTCAGAAGTCAGACCTGTACTGTGTTGCACCTATAACCACACCCAGCAGTGAATACACCTGTACATGTTTGTAGCAAGGTGAGAAGTGAACCACTGGAGGTCAGCAAACACAACATTTTCAGAGTGTTAAGTGACTCTGAAATGTTTGGGTTATTAATACTGAGGCAAAATGTGATCTAATGCAGGTTTTCTCCATTCATTGGAAGTGATGTTAGAAACATTAGTGCCAGTGCTGATTCAACTAATTGAAAATGTAATCAAGTAAATATTTTATGCAGTCTGATTACTACTCAATATATTGCTTACTATTTACATCAGGCCACAGTTTTTCATCCACATCACAGCAGCTGTAACACCTGCTGCATAAAGCTTACATCAGCTGAAAATTCATATCAGGAACTTGGAGGGGATTCCTTTCTGGGAGCACCTGACGTCACTGGGAATTCCCACTGATGTAAACTCTTGTTTCACAGCCTTATTTTTATCCTCAGTGTCTATCCGAGCTGCAGAGGTTGTAGACAACTATCTGCAGGCGATTTGAGACCCAAACGTTTTTTTCTCTTTTTATTCCTTCCAAGTATTTCTCACCATCGAATTTAAAATAATTTAAAAAACGATGGTCATGACATTCACTCAGCATTTCGTTGAGTTATCTGGGACACTTTCTTGTTTTTGTGTGAAAAAATGTTGAGGATATAAATAAAATCGTCAGTCAATTACCCTTCCGTCTTCCCGGGACTTATAAAGACACAACAAGGGTCAAATCTGAGTACTTAATTCGATACCCATCATGTGAATAGAAGCATTAAATTGCATTAAATGATGGGTTGTAGCTGCTGTGGCAGTGAATGGATGGGGAGGACACTTCAAGAACCGGTCAGTACAGAACATGTGTACTATTCCCATTTTTAAGGGGGGAAGACGACCCTTCCGCTCCACTAGGAGCTCCTGTGTTTTTTGGTTTGGTTGCTGGTTTTTCTTTGTTTTGCAGGATCCAGGGCACGGCGGAGGTTCGTCATTTGCTTCAATTAACCCCCCCTGGGCCCCTGGGTTCGTCATTTGCTTCAATTAACCCCCCCTGGGCCCAGTGTGGTTCTGTATAAAGCTGGCTGTTCCACAGCGTTTCTGGCTCTCTTCCCCTCGCACTGCAGAGTGGCTGTTTTCTTTTTGTTTGCTGACACACATACACACATCCATTCATGCCTACACCAATGAATACGGATTTCCACGTTTCTTCTTGTTTTACATTTATGATCTGTAAATAAATACTTTCCCGTAAATGATACACTCATCTGGTCTCCCATATTTGCTGCAGCCTTTGAGCCGGGCTTTGACAGTTGATGGACTGTGAGCAAGTCCATTCAAACAGTCATATTATTTTAGCATGCCAACCCACTTCTCATTTCCCTCCACGCACTCCAGCTGTACCCTTCATCAAATTCACTTTATGGCACCTATGACTAGATCCCTGCTTGTGTTGTATCAATCGTGCTGTTGATCAGAATTAAACACAATTCGACACAAAGATAATCTTGGTAGCATTACGTAGGAGCAGATATTAATATATATATATATATATATATATATATATATATATATATATATATATATATATATGCAGTCTTTATGGGCCACAAGCTTTTAGAGTTCAGAGTATCCAACTCTTCATAATTTAAACCTAAATGATATGTTAGTTAGCTTTTATTGTTGCTTATGCAGTTAAATCTACTCTATATTACAACAAATTATGGTATAATGTGTGTCCAGCCTCAGTCTGTGAATTTATCTGTCTGTTAACTTGCAAATATGCAAATATCCTCGTGAGAATGCTTCACTCTGCATCTCCCACCATACATGAGTATTGTTTTCTACTTGTTCCTCTTTTTGGAGGTGTGATGTTTGTGCCTGTGCTCACGGAGACTGTGACTGAATATGGAAACTAAGCGCAGGGGGTGGGGGGGCTGTACAAAACGGAAAGATGTCAAGTGCTTGTGTTGTACTAAAGATGCACATATTAAAGAGGAACAGAGAGAGAGCTGATGCCAAATGTGTGACAGAAACTTCATCAAGTTCAAGTCTCAGATTATTTGAGTGGCATTTACTATGCAGGTTCAACAGTTGCACTGCAGAGAAGGCACGAGATGAAATAAACATTAAACATATGTGTATAATTGACATTTTTATATGTACAAAGGATCAAATGAGGACTGCACATGTGATGTGAAAGGAGTTGAACGTTGTGATGAAGTCACAGTAAATTATTATCAGACTCTGCAGTTCCCTTCAGCTCCAATCAGCCTTTTACACAGTTTGAACTCATTGTTTTGGTTTGACACATTTAGAGACTTACTGGCAGAGACGGACTGGGCCTAAACACGGCCCTGGACTTTCTCCCCAATAGGCCCACCACCCAGCCTAAATGATGTATTTGTTAGCTATATATGTTGCTTATGCAGTTCAATCTGCTCTATTTTCCAACAAATGATGGTATAATGTGTGTCCAGCCTCAGTCCATAGATTTATCTGTCTGTTAACTTCCTGCATGTTCCACTCTCACCTCTCAGACAACAATCATAATGAAAGTTCTCAGGACACAGTCTTTGATGTGCTTTTTTTACGAGGCAGTGTGTGTTGTATGTCCATTCATATGAGGTCGTGTGAGATGTGTGTACCCAAGAACCTGAAACTAGAGACTCATTCCACCTCCTTTCCATTTATGTTTATATTAAATTATATATAATAATAAAAATAATAATATTATTATTATTATTATATTATTTCTCCTGAAATCAATTCTCACTTCTTTGGTTTTTTGGGTGTACAGAGCCAAGTTGTTTTCAGCACTGCAGTCTGTCAACCTCTCTATAGAGAGACTCCTCTCTCCCAGTGATCAGTCCCACGACTGTTGCGTTGTCTGCAAACTTAACGATGGTATTTGTGTTATGAGATGGTAAACAGCCATATTGGGACAGAGAGTACAGGAAAGGGCACAAGACACAGCCCTGGGGGTCTCTTGTGCTGAGTGAGAGTGTGGAGGAGCAGTGAGGACCCATCCTGAATAATTGCGAATCCAGTATCCACAGGCAGATGTTATGATGGAGGCTAGATCAGACATTTTGTGGAACAGTCTGCTGGGGATGATTGTGTTAAATGCAGAGACGTAATTCACAAACAACAGTCGTGCATATGCTCCTTATACAATACAATACAATATACTTTATTGTCCCGCTTAGGGAAATTTGTCTTGGACTCAGCAACTGCGCCATAAATGCCTTGACAGCCACAATGACAACAAACAGTACATCATCAGCCATACCATCCCAACAACAATTACATAACAGTATTACACATAACCCATAATATTACACACAACACATACATACACCAATGGGAAAAACACATGCTAAAAGATCACCATAATAAAAGCACTATAAAATTATTGCACAATCTTCAGTAAGCAGCATTGTTTAGGAATTTGATGGAGGTGTTGTGGAAGTGTCAGTGTCACCATTCTTGAATATGGTCCAGTCAGTGCGAATGAAGGAGTCCTGAAGCTGTTCAGAAGCTCCATCTGAGCACACTTGTAAAACCCTTGTAGTTGTTTTGACTGTGTTGATAACAGGTCTGTATGCTGGGGTTATAAACAGGGAGATGTGGTCAGACTGACCTAGATGCAGAAGAGGAGAGGCTTTAAACTCATGCTTAATGTTGCTACAAACATGGTTGAGAGTGTTCCTCTTATGGGGCACTGGACATGCTGATAGAATTTGGGCAGGACAGTCTTTAGGTTTTAAGTTTTTCAGTTATGATTGATGTAGTTCAACATGAACACAATTGTCTTCCAAAGTTCTGTAATTTTGTTTTCCATTCATGCAGTCCTCATGAGCCAGTAGCTTTTACAGTTTAGAATATCCGACTCTTCATAACTATAATAATATAAATGATATGTTGCAAATATACCTGCAAATATTCTCATGATAAGTTTCACTCTGCATCTTCCACCATACATGAGTATTATGTTTTCTACTTGTTCCTCTTTTTGGAGGTGTGATGCTTTGTGTCTGTGCTGACGTAGACTGTGACTGAATATGGAAACTAAGCACAGAGGGGGGGGGCTGTACAAAACTAAAAGAGATGTCAAGTGTTTGTGGTTTACAAAAGATGCACATATTAAAGAGGAACAGAGAGAGAGCTGATGCCAAATGTGTGACAGAAACTTCATCAAGTTCAAGTCTAAGATGATTTGAGTGGCATTTACTATGCAGGTTCAACAGTTGCATTGCAGAGAAGGCATGAGATGAAATAAACATTAAACATATGTGTATAATTGACATTTTTATCTGAACAAAGGATCAAATGAGGACTGCACATGTGATGTGAAAGGGGTTGCATGTACTGATAATGCCACAGTAAATGATCAGACAGGCAGTTCCCCTCAGCTCCAATCAGCCTCTTGCACAGTTTGAACTCATTGTTTTGGTTTGACACATTTAGAAACAGCTAAATAGATTCATATTTGTAGACATGGACAAAGACACCACTTCAAACTAAGCTAAGCTGTGTATAAGGAGACCAGGTCTAAACCTCATATAAGTCTGGACTGTATGGTAAGTGTGTGACAGAGACAGTCATATGTGTCTATGATGTGAAGTCATGGACATTAAATGATCACCTGCAGTTTTCTGTGGTAGTCTAAGAATATTTCCATATATGTTGGGTAGCATCTGACACTCTTCAAAAAGAATCTTAAAAGCTAATTATTAATTGGTCAAAGACTTAAAATACTTGTGTACTTGAACTAAAGTGATCAAGTTAAATTGGATTAATTGGCATGCATTAATTGTGTTTGGAAGATCGGTACAGCTGTACAAGAAGCGCAATAAAAAATTAAAGAGTTACATGTTGTTAAAAATGGTGTTAGCATGTGTAGCAATAGTGTTACCATGTTAAAATGCTGTAGCAGTTTTGGATATTTTATCAATAAGCTCTTGTTAATAAAGGGGCACCACCTCAATCTTTAGGGAGAAAAAAATAATTAATTAAATAGAGCTGGCTTATAAGTAATAAAACAAACACATCAGATGTCTTGTTGATAAGAAGTGCTGATTTCGACACACATTCACCTGGCACCATATGTTTAAAAAAGCCTGGATTCAAGGGTATAAAGTTAACTTTAATAAGCTCATAACTTGATCATTAAAACATTAGGTTTCTTTTCAAAGATATTTACTGTTGTAAGATAGTGTTAAGAAGTAATTTCCCCATGTCACAGTTGCAAGAACGCATGCAAAAAAAAGATATCAAGTGAGTTTCAATATCATAAAGTTGTGAGATGTATGACATACTCGTGACAGACTCTAGAGAAATGAATCGTGACATTTAATCTGTGCTGGAGGTGTGTCAAGGGGGAAGTCCAGAGAGGGCTGGATCACCTACTAGAATATAAGTCACCATATGAAACCAGAACAAACAGATCAAACTGGCAGCTCCAGTTCGAAGCCACACTGAAATGATCTGAGCTACACAACTTTTCCAGGTAAGAACAAACTGGTGGAGAGACAGGGAGAGAGCGTTGCAACATTGACTGAAACAGTTTGAACAAATGTAGAATGAAATATGGCATTAATTTGATGTTTTCCCTCAGGTTGACATCATGACAACCTCTTATCCAATAGAGATGGCTGCCCTGGGTCGACCTTTCACCTTAGGGATGCTCTACGATACTCGTAAAGGTGTACTGATACCAGGTAAGACATTACTCATTACACTGAAAGCTGTAGATAACTTAACAAGGTCCATACTTTTTGTTTCAAGCTGTTTTTTATGTACTCGTGAGTAATCGAGTATTTCTACATTTTCAGAGTTACTTTTCAGATGAAGATTTGACACAGTGGATAATATAACAAGCTTTTAAAATACGGCATATTGTTAAAGATGAAATCAATGGTCTCCAACCTTTTTGTACTTTGACGTCTCACAAAGAGGAGTGTGTAATCGGGGTCACATGCCTGGTTTCAAACTACATATGCCTGATATCAAGGCAGACATGCGTTCATAACGTTATTCATTTAACAAACATAAGTGAGTGAGACGGTGTATGGGACCTTTTTTCATTTCTTTATAGCACCTTCCTCTTATGCACCTACCATTACTCAGGTGTGCAGAGATTCCTTTCTTTATTTTTTAGACAACCAAAAATTAAAGAGGAACAATCAGAAAAAAATGTTAGGTAGCTGGATTCATGAAATCACACGAGAATCCAAATAGTATGCTGATGATCTGAACCACTTCTGGTTCGGTTAAGGACACCAGTGCACAACTTGGAGCCTGATAAGACGTATTGTTGCAATATCTCAGGATATTACAGTGTTTGTGTACATTCTCAGCGCCGCTGCAAAAATGACGGTGCTTGAAGTAACGTGACATTAACTCTGTTGATCACTTGCTCGATTTCATTAGAAGTTGCTAGCAGCTAATTAACCATATAACTTTACTTTTGGCTTCGGTGTAGGCTAGGCCTCATAACACAACCCCCCTCCCTTCATAAGCTACAGAAGTAGGGGGAGAATAAAAGCAGACAACCCAACTCTCCCAGATGTTCCGGGAGTCTCCTGCATATTGATAGCGGCTCCTTGACGCCCGTAAATGAGACACTAGAGCGCGCACCAGAGTGACTGCACGCGTGCACAAAAAAACGATCGGTTTTCTATTGCTTTTGCGCGTCATATCAATGATATAATGTCACATCAATGATATAATGTCACTGTGTGGATCATTAACCTTGTTGCAGTGTGCTTCCTGGTTATAGTTAGTGAACTATCAGCGTCTACCTGCTCAGATCTCACAGTCAGCAGCAGGAGATGAATAGAGAAGCAGGGGAATCTAGCGCACATAGTTTGTATGGAAGCCTAACGATGGATAAAGTCACACTGGTTAGCCTACTACAAAAAACATTATTATTATTTATCTTTTATTTTCAGAAAATACCTATTTTTGTGTAGCATACATGTGTATGTTATTTTGTTAAAGCTATCAGACATTGACATTTAGTTGTTTTGTTGAAATTATTATTTATAATTTAATATTACTTAAACAGCTCAGGGACGTCCAAGCAGCAACATGTTGTTTGAGCACTTTTTTGCATTGTCAATTTGAAATAATCTTTTTGTTTTTGAATGAAGGGGTGGAAATTTAAAAAATATTTTTTTATCCGATTCATTGAAAAAATAATCGACTGATTAATCGATTATCAAAATTATCGTTAGTTGCAGCCCTATTATTTTTCTTCCGGGGAGCATACCCCCGGACCCCCCTGGTGTTGCTAGGTTACCGACACACAGCACCGCTGCTACAAACATTTCTAGGGGAAACACTGATTTTGTTGTAATGTCCATAAGCAGGCCAATTATAAGTTATGGTCTCTGTGACTGTGTTGTAGTCTGTTTGCACCCCCTGCCGGTAGAAGGTTCATACGTCAGCTACATGGTTAGGCATTTATGTTCAGTCAGGAAGCGATCTGCCATGTGTAAACAAACCCTGCAAGGCTTCACTGAAGCTATTATTAATTAATAATTATTAAGCTATTATTTGTATTATTATCATTATTTTGCAGGGACCAGTCATGAATTTACAATTAAAACTGATTTAAATCCCATCACACACAAAATAAAACTTCTGGCCATTACTAATTAATTATTAAGCAGATACACTATATGGCAATAAAGGGACAAATAGATTACAAAATGTGTTTTACTTAAAAAGCATTTTAAGATGAAGTTATCATTAAGTCCATTTGGTGTCATGGTGTTGAATGTTTATATCAAAAACATTTCTCTCTGGGACAGTTTCTTCAGAACATCACCTCCTCTAGTGGACATCATGACTTCCAATTTATTTTTGTCTCATTTGTGCAGTTTTGGCAGCTGCAAAAGTCATGCAATCTTTTTGTGAATTGCCATGGTTTCTCATCTTTGGTTTTTACTCATTTTAATAGACTGGTGATGCTTTTTATTTTCTACAGGTTTCACATTGTGGGATACCAAAACTTTACAAGAGAACACAGTTGACACCACTCAGCGCTGCAGTGACTTTCACATTACATCATCTGACTCCATTGAATCCAAGTCATCTCTGCTGGATGTTGAAGCTTCTCTGAAGGTCAGTTTCATGAGTGGACAGATTGAAGTTGGAGGATCTGCCAAGTACCTGAATGACCAGAAGAAATTCAAGAATCAGAGCAGAGTGACCTTACAGTATAAAACTACCACCATCTTCAAGCAGTTGTCCATGAATAAATTTGCAATCCTGGACGAGCAACAGAAAGCTGATATTGAGAAGAGCACCGCCACACACGTGGTCACTGGCATCCTTTATGGAGCAAATGCTGTCTTTGTATTTGACAGTGAGAAGTTAGATGCTAGCAATGTTCAGGAGATCCAGGGCCACATGGAAGCTGTGATAAAGAAGATTCCATCATTTGATATTGAGGGGAAAGTTGACATCAAGATGACTGAAGAAGAAAAAGCCCTGACAGAGAAATTCTCCTGCAAATTCTACGGGGATCTCATTCTTGAAAGCAACCCTGCAACATTTGTAGAGGCAGTGAAGACTTATGTAGAGCTTCCAAAGCTACTGGGAGAAAATAAAGAGAATGCTGTTCCACTGAAGGTCTGGCTGATGCCATTGAAGAATTTTGATTCTAAAGCTGCTGAGCTGAAGGCTGAGGTCAGTACTGGATTAGTGAAGAACGTTGAAAATACTGTCGAAGATCTTGGGACGGTAGAAATGAGATTAAATGATTCTCTGGCAGACAGAGTGTCAAAGAACTTTCCACAGATTCGCAAAAGTCTGAGAAGTTTCCAAAGACAGCGTAACAAGTACACATCTGGACTCCAACAGGCCATGGCGAAGACAGTCATCTCCATCCGTGAAGGCAAAGAAGATGAGAGCTCACTGAAGAAACTCTTAGAAGACAGAGAAAAGTCCCCATTCAGTCATGAAAAACTAAGCAAGTGGCTGGATCACAAAGAGAGAGAGATCAATGTCATTGGGTCCTGTGTCGACATGATGAAGGGAACAAACACAAAAATCGTTCCAAATCAGTCAGAGTTGGATGAAGAGGTTCTTGCTCCAGGTGTAGAAGATGCTCTGTGCTTTGTCTTCACCTCTCTGGAAAGTGCTGACGGCTGCCTTAAAGCGATGCAGAACTACTCGCATTCACTTGAATTAAGAAGTACTGATGAAGAACCCTGGTACTTCTCAAATGAAGTGTTAACCAAAATGAGAGAAAAAGCCAAAGCTTTCCACGATCTTGCCAAACCTCTCAAGAACAGCAGCAGTGTCCGTTTCCTTGCAACAGCCATAGCAAATGAGAAACACAAAGGAGCGACCATCTACCATTACAATGAGGGCATTCTGGTCACTGATGACTTTTCAAAGCCTGCCGTCCCTCCTGTGGAGAAGATCAAAGACAAACATGCTTTAATGTGGTGTAAGTCATTTTTCATGCATTTTCTTTACTTTAATACTTTTTTAGTTAAGTATTAACTTAATATTAAGTATGTTATATGTTCAAGAACATACAAACAGTTTCCCATATATGAAATGGTGAAAACAGAATTTAACTACATATTCACTAGGGGTGTACATTTCTCCAATATAACACAATCCGATATGTATCTAGATCATAGACTGTATATAAAATGGACTTAACATCCGTGACGTCACCCATTGGTTTGTGGACTGCTGCTTGGAAGCCAATAGTTTCGGATCTGAGCAGCGCCATCTTGAACATTTCAGGTGCATGCTGGGAAAAATAAAAACACAGATTCTACTTATATGGGCATCAGGAGGAGCATGAGGCACCCTCCTGAACCTGTGAACCAATCAACCTGTCAATCACGACGTAGCCACGCCCTAATGCATACCCTGCTTTATCGTCACATATAAAATCAGGGAGGCCAAAATGTCCCAAATGAACATCATACTGCATTGAAGAAGGCTTTAAACTAGCGATTGAGACCATAAACACATTTTGAAAACGTTTACTGAGGTTAGAAATCAAGTGAGAAGTTGGTGAATTCTCCATTGACTTGTATAGAGACGGAAGTCCTTTTGACACCAAAACGGTCGCCCCCTGGTGGCCTTTTGATAGAATGCAGTTTTAAGTTACTTCCACGTTGGCATCATTTCAGAGGACCGGAACTCCCCGCTTGATATAGATACATGGAGTACGTTACGAATTCAAGAACGATATATTTAAAAATGGAACGAGTCGGTTCAATACGATTCGATTCGGTATAATTCGATGGGATATGATGTAATTTGATACAGTTCTTTGTTTAAAGTAGACATTCATTTTCATTAATCATTAATTTATAGTTCATACTCCTCACATATTTGCAGCGGTTTTCCATTCCTCTTGTAAAATCCAAATCTCTTCCAAACTTTGGATTTCAGACTTGAAGCTGCTAAATGTATTTCCCTTGCAAGCAGAGCGCTATTTTAACGTTGCTGTGACGAGTCTGGCAAGAATTTAATGGGAGAGTGAGAAAACGCGATAGAGAGAGAGCGAGCTGCAGTCAGGAGCAGATGGAGCTGCATCAAACCGATTAATAACTTTGTAATTGGGCCATCGGCCGATTCATGCTACATTTACCGATCCAGAGGTCTGTGTACCGATACACTCGCATCTTTTAATTCAAATCGAATTTTCCTAATATTCACATTTACGCACTAGCATTGAAAAGGAAGAGGTTTACATGTTTTCAATAGATATTGAAACTTTTCTCAAGAAGGTATATATATAGCCAAAACATTGCTGAAATTTGAGTCTTTTACTACACCATAACCATGTTGACATATACGTATTAAAAATGGAGGGTGTGGTGTGAATATCATTATTATGAGTGCTTTTATAAACTGCTGTGGATGGTGATGACAATGAAGAGTAACAGATGTGTTGTGTTCTCTCCATCAGATGCCTGTGATCTCTCCCTGGACCCAAACACAGTAAACTACAACCTTATTCTTTCTGATGACAACAAGAAGGTGACATTTGGAGCAAAGCAGGAATATCCTGAAAACCCAGAGAGGTTTGATACTTGCCCTCAGGTGTTGTGCAGAGAGGGGCTGACTGGGCGCCATTACTGGGAGGTTGAGTTCAGTGGGGATTATAATGAAGAAAAAGCTGTAGGTGTTGCATACAAACAAATTGGCAGGAAAGGGAAAGACAAAATTCATTTAGGAAGAAATGCTCAGTCTTGGTGTTTTGGTGTTGTTGCTGCCCAATCAAAGCTCTTTGCAGGGCACAATAGTAAGTGGTGGTCTGGCCCTCTTCCCTCAACTGGCTGTAAACGTGTTGGAGTGTATCTGGACTGGCCTGCTGGCACTCTGTCCTTTTACAATGTCTCCTCTAACAAACTGAGTCACCTCTACACCTTCAAAGCTCACTTCACACAACCTGTTTACCCTGGCTGCCGCATTCACACCGGAGCCGGCTCTGTGTTCTTTTGCCCCGTTGACTAAGAACAGTGACAAAATGATGAAGTGAGTCTTGATCTGTCTTTAAACTCACCAACCATGGTGGAGTGTAACTATTACCATGAACCTTCTACTAAGTCAAGCGCTGTATTTTCTCATATTATCTTTGTACTTCTACTTTACTACATATCAGAGGGAGATATTATACTTTTTATTCCCTTTTTTTATATATATTACAAAGTCACTAGGTACCATTCAGATGAAATATGAAAAATATGATCAGTTTGTAAAATATACTTTGTTATTGGAAAGACTACCAAACAGAAACTCAAGTGTCTCTCTTTTAATTTAAAAATTGCTCTTGCTTTTTTTGAATTTCATGATTTTTTATTTTTGCTTTTACCTTATTAAAACTTAACATTAGCATTAGTTTAGACTTGAATAATTGCATTTAAATCATTTGTTAACTTTGAAGTCATCTGATAATAATATAATGATGTGTGAATATTTTTTTATTTCCAAGTTGATTTTTTGAGTGTAGTAGCTACATGGTAAATAACATTATGTCACCACAATAGCATTTACAGGAAAGACTATAATCTGATTACGTTTAAGAGAAACATGATATATGTGGTTTAACTGTCTTCTACTTTTATCAATAAGAAATTAATATTTGCTACATTACACATTGATTAGCTCATGCAAAGCAGTAACTTTTATATCTACAAATATATAACAATGATTAAGGTGAAACATTGAGTTGCTTAAATAGCTTAATATTATAACTGTTCATTTATCTTTATCTTCATTTACAAGAGGTTTCATTTATGCATGTGAAGTTGGGGAAGAGGAAGGAATTTATTTAATGTCTTTATTTTCAAACATGGTTGGACATTAAGTAACTCAAATAGTGGTGAGGGGTGACAAAGTTTTATCTTTTTTTTTTAACATTCTGTTATTGCTGGGGTTTTTTAAGCACAAAAAAAATTAAAAAGAAGAAAAGCAAAAAAAAAGATAATGCATTTAAAGGATCTATGTTACCAAAATATCAACAATGATTGACAAAGTGATGATTCCAGTTTTATGTTTTAATTTTCTAACACAAGTACAATGTACCACTCATGAAATGTTGCTGATGTTTATAGATCTGCTGGATTGTAATTTCGTAACATTTCTGTAACACCTGTTGGACATCTGTAGAACACCAATAAAGTGGAGTCCTGAGTTGAGCACTGTGTGCAGTTTGGTTATTTGCTGTTTGTTGGGGAAATACAGTTTGGAGTAAAACAGATACAAAAATGTATTTTGTATCTGGACTGGTCCACTGGCTCAGACAGAGTCTCCTGTAACACACTGACACACCTCTACACCTTACACACCAAAGTCACTGAGTCTGTTTATCCAGTTATCCAGATCTGGGTGAAATCAAATAATCTTGTCCTGAGTAAGTTTTAAATAGGAGCAGAAAGATCACAAACATTTTGCACACAGTTTTTGGTTGATTTTCTACTTTGTAGGGCTTTTTTAGTGCCACAGGTACGAAGCTCCGAGGCACTCCTCTCCAGCAGTAATGCTGCAGAGGAGTGCCTCGGGGCAAAGCACTCTTAATCTTCTCCATACTTATTATTCTTCTGCCAAATTTCAGCGCGTAACTTGTCCCGCAGCTTTGAGAAAACCCTGACAATATATACATCAAAACGTGGATGGAAAAGAAGTTATTCCCAAACAAACCGGGAATAATTCTCCAATGGAAATGAATGGGAACCCACAAAATGTCACCTTTTTTCGGAGTCACCTAGCTCTCTCATATCTGCACGTAGTAATGTGATTCAAACTTTAAAACGGAGGAAAACTTGTGCTCTCTCCAAAAGACCAAACTGTTTTTACATAACATGTAAACTTTTCAAACTATGAGCAGTCAAACGAGGAGTAGAAATCACTTTTTCTTCAAAGTTAGAGTGGAAGCGTCAGTTAGCTTGAGTGCGAGAACCAGTAAAAAATAACCTTAATTTCTATTTTTAACTCGAGCTCACGGCCAAACCGTGAAAAGGAGACAAATAATTTTAGGTCAAAATGTAGACATAGGTGTTGGGATTCATAAAATGTGACGTTGACATGCGGGGTCTGCACAAAATTTAAACAGGGGGGCCGAGACCGGCGGCAATACCTGTCTCACTCCCCATTGACCCTAATGTAATCGTCTTTTTTTTCCAGAAGAATCTCACTCTGTCTTCGCACTGAGTTTACTCGCTCACGTTAAGGAATATGTGAATAAAATAAACATTGTAAGAATCTACCGGCTTCTGTGTCTCTCACGGTGTTTTCGGGTTTTGGACAGGAGTTACGGTTTTCTCACAGTTTGCAATTGTTCGGGACCTTGTCAGAAAACAAATTGTGGGGCATTTTGAGAATTTTTTCCAAGCAGATTCTCACATCGCCGTAGCAACCGTAGGGCCTTAGCTGTCCTGAGCAACCTGTTGCTGGGCAGAAACTGAGCTACTTTTTTTGCGATTGGCTAATTCCTGTCTGTCTGTTTTGCCAGTTAACCGAGCTAGCAGCTTAATTTTGATTTAAGCAAAATGCAGAGCTGTAAAATGTATTTGAATCTGTGTTCTTTACTTTGTTTTTTCAATAAAAAATTTAATAAAAATGATATTAATAATGTACTGGTTTCAACCTGGTGCTCCCTATGATCAATGCTTTATTTACACAGTGCAGTTAGATGTTAGCCTGGCTAACGCCAGACACTACCACAATTGAGGTAGGGTCTGTCGAGGAGCCATTCATTTCCTCGTATTTGAGGCAGGATCATCGAATGTCGATCAAATGCTTCTGTACGCTATTGGACAAACTTACAGCCAATCATATCAACAATACACAATGGCGTATTCAGAGCCTGTAGGGAGCAGCGCAAACACATGCTTAAACCTAACCAAACCATTCAACAAAGGAAACAGAGGCATTGGTCATCAGAGGTCATGACTTTGCAATCCTGGGAAAAATGTTGCACCACAATCATGGATGTGTGCTGGATACCAGACCAAAAATGTCACTGATTAATTTGTATATGTGCTCTGCTGATCCATACGCAAAAAACTCCTGGGTTTACTTCTGTGTTGTCAAGCCCACTGAGCTCACACATTTTTTATAGGGTACATTATGATTGCTGTCCATCCCTTTTGAGGTTTGATTTAAAAATAAAACAATCAAAGTAAACCTGACTGACCAACCTTAAATAAAGAGACCTGGCTGAGTGTTACGACTCCAAAAGGGCCAAACATAATCACCAGAGTCAGTTTGTTGGTCAAAAATTATCAAATTATCAACAAAACACGAACCAAGAATCTCCAACTAAGGCTGATGGGCGAGCCAAAAATTAACAAAAAGAAGGGAAGACCCCCAGAACCAGCCTACATAGGGCCGTAGGCCGTACAAACAGGACTACAAGTCCCATCAAGCCAAGAAAAAACTAAAAGAGCTAAACTAACAAAATCAACAGAGAGCACACAAACTGTTGCTGACATTGGGAGAGAGAGAGAGAGAGAGAGAGAGAGAGAGAGAGAGAGAGAGAGAGAGAGAGAGAGAGAGTGGTTCAGGTCCCTCCCCTGTCGTCTTTACAATCACACCCATCCAAATAATACAAGGGAATGTACTGTATGTATATAACATGTATTTCTTTTACCCTGTTACAAGTTTGAATTTAAATATTTGTGGTATTAATCTTGAGGTAAACGCTACATTTTTGTAATTTCTTTTAATAAACACAGGTCAAACTTTTATATTTGCATATAAAAAAATGTTTATCAGCTGCACAAATATTTTTAAAAATGCATTTTATATAATGTTTCTATACTGTGGGACATCATACAGTAAGTAAAGTCTGGCTAAAATAAATGTGTATATGGTGTTTTTACAGCTCTCAAATGTAAGAATTGGTCAAATTTGACCCTGAACAATATGTAATATTTTAAATGTAAAGCAGGTTCCAATTATTCTTGTGAGGTTGTTGGCAATAACCACAAAAAACAAAAGCATGAAGAAGCTCTTGTTTTTGTGGAATTTCTTAATATTAATTAAACTAACATTTAAAACACAAGAGTCAAAGGACATCATAGGTAAAGTCTGGCTAAAATAAATGTGTATATGGTGTTTGGTGAGTGGTGATGAAGCTTTGCCTTTTATTGGTTTTAAGATTTAGTTCTCACTTTCTTCTTTCTTGTCTTTAACTTAGTGTCAATTGTGCAAAATATTTTTCATGCATAAAACAATGGCAAAAACAACAACCACCACAAGAAAACCATCATGAGTTTTTGTATGTGTGGAAAAAACTCCATTAAAGTCCTTGCATGATCATAAATAGGACACATATGCACAAAACAACTGATTATAAGTTTAACTTTTTTTTGTATCACAGCTCACAACATAGATGTTTTCTTTATTATAACATTAAAAATGGTCAATTTGCATTTTAGTGTAGACTTAAGTTAGACTCTTTATTTAAAGAGTAACCAGGCTGAAACGTTGTGTTTTGCTGCCCTCTCTTTGTTGAAAGTTTTTAGTCTGTTTCACCTCTGTCAGAAGTCAGACCTGTACTGTGTTGCACCTGTAACCACACCCAGCAGTGAATACACCTGTACATGTTTGTAGCAAGGTGAGAAGTGAACCACTGGAGGTCAGCAAACACAACATTGTGTGTGTTAAGTGACTCTGTAAATGTTTGGGTTATTAATACTGAGGCGAATCGTGATCTAATGCAGGTTTTCTCCATTCATTGGAAGTGATGTTAGGGCGCTTTCACACCACTAGTTTGATTATTTGGTCCGCACCAGGCAGTAAAATTGTTACTATGTAGCATACAGACTGCAGTGTGGTCTGCGTTCACACATGCAAACGAATCAAAATTGGTCCGATTGACGTTCCCTCATCTTCCGATAGGTCGGCATTTGGTGCAGAGTCAAGCGGTCTCGGTCCGCTTGATTTAGTGCGCACCCGAGTGTAATTGAGGCTTTCACACCAACGAAAATGAACCAAACTAAGAGCTTTTGCTCTGAATGGACTGTTTAGTGTGCACCAACTGCTGTTAGTGTGAAAGCGCCCTTAGAAACATTAGTGCCAGTGCTGATTAAAATAATTGAAAATGTAATCAAGCAAATATTTTATGCAGTCTGATTACTACTCCATATGTTGCTTATTATTTACATCAGGCCACAGTTTTTCATCCACATCACAGCAGCTGTAACACCTGCTGCATAAAGCTTCTTTTTTTTCTTTCATTATATTATACAATATTTGTTAGAAATTAAAATTAGAGAGACGCAGAAAAATGTGTAAACATTAATGTCCTTGTCCTTTGACTATGGTGTTTTAAATGTTAGTTTAATAAATATTTAGAAATTCCACAAAAAAAGAGAAATTTCTAAATTATAGAAGAGAGAGTTGAGTAACATAATTTCCTACCATGTTTGAAAATAAAGAAAAAGAACCATCTCCTTCCTGTTTTTTTTTTGTTTTTTTGTTATTGCCAACAACCTCACAAGAATAAGTGGAACCTGCTTTACATTTAAAATATTAACCCTTACATATTGTTCAGGGTCGAATTTGACCAATTCTTACATTTGAGAGCTGTAAAAACACCATATACACATTTATTGTAGCCAGACTTTACCTAATATTTCCCACAGTATAGAAAAATTATATAAAATGCATTTTTAAAAATATTTGTGCAGCTGATACACATTTTATATATGCAAATATACGAGTTTGACCTGTGAAATTACAAAAACAGTAGCAATGTAGCAGATATTCAATATCCTCATACTTGTTCTCAGCAAACCATTTTACAGTATACTGATAGATCATTATCTTATGAATTACAGTGATGATTAAAACAATAAAACAATCAGATTACATTGTTGCAGATTACAAAAACAAACAACTAAACTTTTAACAAGGAAAAAAGAAATACATGTTATTCACATACAGTACATTGTGAAAGTTTAACATTCTTTGTTCCCTTTTTTGTATTAATTTGTATTATTTGGTTGTGTGTCAGTGTAACATACTCCCCCTGCTGGACCAATTTTGCATGACATTTGTGCTTATTTCTGGTGCTTTCAATCAGCCTGATTGTTGCAGTTGTAGTTGTTTGAATTTTTATATTTGACCACGAACTTTGTTGAGAAGCAGGCTTTACATCTAAATCAGCATGGATGAATAAATGGCAATAAAATATTAACAGGCATCTTTAATGGTGTAAAACACAGATCATTAATAAAGAAAGTGAATGGCTCTTCCTATGATTTAGCAACCACAAACTGTGCAAAGTGTTCTTACTGCTCCTATTTAAAATGTGCTCTATACAAGATTATTCCACCCAGATCTGGATAACTTGATGAAAAGTGAATTTGGTGTGGAAGGTGTAGAGGTGTGTCAGGGTGTTAGAGGAGACTCTGTCTGAGCCAGTGGACCAGTCCAGATACAAAATACATGTTAAAACTCTGCTATTCTTTATGTTTTATTCAAGTTTTACTACACACTGTATTTCCCCAACAAACAACAAATAACCAAACTGCACACAGTGGTCAACTCAGGACTCCACTTTATTGTTGTTCTACAGATGTTCAACAGGTGTTACAGAAATGTTACGAAATTACAATCCAGCAGATCTTCAGCTCTATAAACATCAGCAACATTTACAAAATCCAAACACCATGTTAAAGACAATGTTGTGACTGCAGCATCACCACAGTGAGTAAATGGACTCTTGGTCAGGCTCAGAGCAGAAGGTCCAGAACCACAACCAGATAAACAAAGACCAGCAGAGGTTTCCTGAGTGGTACATTATACTTGTGTTAGAAAGATTAAAACATAAAACTGGAATCATCACTTTGTCAATCATTGTTGATATTTTGGTAATATAGATCCTTTAAATGCATTATCTTTTTTTTTGCTTTTCTTCTTTTTTACATTTGTTTGTGTGTATAAAAAACAAAACAGCAACAACTGAATGTTAAAAAACAAAAGATAAAACTTTGTCACCCATCACCACTTTTTGAGTTACTTAATGTCCAACATATTTGAAAACACCTTCCTCCTCTTTCCTTCCTCTTCCCCTCTTCACATGCATAAATGAAACCTCTTGTAAATGAAAATAAAGATAAATGAACAGTTCTAATATTAAGCTATTTAAGCTACTCAATGTTTCACCTTATTAGTAGATACAAAATTAAGTGCATCGTTTGAGCTGATCAATGTGTAATGTAGCAAATATTAATTTCTTATTGATAAAAGTAGAAGACAGTTAAACCACATATATCATGTTTCTCTAAAACATAATCAGATTATACAGTATTTACTGTAAACGCCATGTTGGTGAATGTTATTTACCATGTAGCTACTACACTCAAAAAATCAACTTGGAAACAAAAAATATTCACGCATCATTATATTATTATCAGATGATTTCGAAATGAACAAAAGATTTTAATGCAATTATTCAAGCCTAAACTAATGCTTATGTAAAGTTTTAATAAGGTAAAAGCAAAAATAAAAAATCATGAAATAAAAAAAAAAACGAGCAATTTTCAAATTAAAAGAGAGGCACTTGAGTTTCTGTTTGGTAGTCTTTCCAATAATAAAGAATATTTTACAAACTGATCATATGTTTTAGGCGTCAAATATTAAATCTTAAAAGTAGCCAGTAAGAGATCTAATGTACGGGGTTAAAACGTATAATATCTCCCTCTGATTTTGTAGTAAAGTAGAAGTACAAAGATAATATGAGAAAATACAGCGCTTGAGTAAATATACTTAGTTTCACTCCACCATGATTGGTGAGTTTAAAGACAGATCAAGACTCACTTCATCACTTTGTCACTGTTCTTAGTCAACGGGGCAAAAGAACAGAGAGCCAGTTCTGTGAATGCGGCAGCCAGGGTAAACAGGCTGCGTGAAATGAGCATTGAAGGTGTAGAGGTGACTCAGTTTGTTAGAGGAGACCTTGTAAAAGGACAGAGTGCCAGCAGGCCAGTCCAGATACACTCCAACACGTTTGAAGCCAGTTGAGGGAATATCGCAAACCCACCACTTATCATTGTGTGCTGCAAAGACCTTTGATTTGAAAGCAACAACACCAAAACACCAAGACTGAGCATTACTTCCTAAATGAATGTGGTCTTTCCCTTTCCTGCCAATTTGTTTGTATACGACACCTACAGTTTTATCTTCATTATAATCCTCACTGAACTCAACCTCCCAGTAACAGCGCCCAGTCAGCCCCTCTCTGCACAACACCTGCTCGCAAGTATCAAACCTCTCTGGGTTATCAGGATAGTCCTGCTTTGCTCCTAATGTCACCTTCTTGTTGTCATCAGAAAGAATAAGGTTGTAGTTTACTGTGTTTGGGTCCAGGGAGAGATCACAGGCATCTGATGGAGAGAACACAACACAATCTGTTATTCTTCATCGTCATCACCATCCACAGCAGTTTATAAAAGCACTCATAATAATGATATTCACACCACATCCTCCATTTTGAATACGTATACGTACATCAACATGGTAATGGTATAGTAAAAAACTCAAATTTTCAGCAATGTGTGGGCTATATATTCAAATCAATGTAATGCCACCTTGTTTAAAAAAGTGTCAATATCTATTGAAATGTGTCAATGCTAGTGTGTAACTGTGAATTCAAGGGGTGTAACAAATAACCAATTTGAATTGTAAAATCAGTTTTGAATGAAAAGATGCGAGTGCATCGGTACACGGACCCCTGGATCAGTCTAAATGTAGCATGAATGAATCGGTTTAATGCAGCTGCTGAAAGCTCTGTCTGTTCCTGTCTGCAGCTCTCTGTCTCTCTCTCTCACTTTCTCATTCTCCCATAAAACTAAAACTAATAGTGTTCTGTTTGCAAGGGAAAGACATGATGCAGCTTCAACTTTGAAATCCAAAGTTTGGAAGTAGTTTGATATTACTGTTGTACGTTGTACTGAGAAATAAAAAGAACAGCAGAAGGGTTCAGTGGTGGGTGCTGATTCAGTGTGTTGATCGGAAGTATTTTAGACATTAGTTGCTGTGATGTTTCAGTATTTACAGACCAAACTGACCCACAGCAACATGTTGATGCGCGGTGTGTAAAAGTTAGCCAATCACAAAAAAGTAGCTCAGTTTCTGCCCAGCGACAGGTTGCTAAGGACAGCTAAGACCCTACGGTTGCTACGGCGATGTGTGAGAATCTGCTTGGAAATTCTCAAAATGCCCCCAAGATTTGGCTTCTGACAATCCGAACAATTGCAAACTGTGAGAAAACCATAACTCCTGTCCAAAAAACCGAAAACACTGTGAGAGACACAGAAGCCGGCAGATTCTGACAGTGTTTATTTTATCCAGATATTCCTTAAAATGAGCGAGTAAGCTCAGTGCGAAGACAGAGTGAGATTCTTTTGAAAAAGAAAGACGATTACATTAGGGTCAATGGGGAGCGAGACAGGTATTGCCGCCGGTCTCGGCCCCCCATTTAAATTTTGTGCAGACCCTGTCTGTCAATGTCACATTTTATGAATCCCAACACCTATGTCTACATTTTGACAAAAAAATATTTGTCTCCTTTTCACGGTTTGGCCGTGAGCTCAAGTTAAAAATAGAAATTAAGGTTATTTTTTACTGCTTCTCACACTCAAGCTAACTGACACTTCCACTCTAACTTTGATAAAAAAAAGTGATTTCCACTCCTTGTTTGACTGCTCATAGTTTGAAAAGTTTACATGTTATGTCAAAACAGTTTGGTATTTTGGAGAGAGCACAAGTTTTCCTCCGTTTTAAAGTTTGAATCACATTTCTACGTGCAGATATGAGAGAGCTAGGTGACTCCGAAAAAAGGTGACATTTTGTGGGTTCCCATTCATTTCCATTGGAGAATTATTCCCAGTTTTTTTGGGAATAACTTTGGGAAAAATTGGAATTTCAACACCAAAAGTCATAGCACCTCTTTTCCAATCGAGCCGCACGTTTTGATGTATATATTGTCGGGGTTTTCTCAAAGCTGCGGGACAAGTTATGCGCTGAAATTTGGCAGAAGAATAATAAGTATGGAGAAGATTAAGAGTGCTTTGCACCGAGGCACTCCTCTGCAGCATTACTGCTGGAGAGGAGTGCCTCGGAGCTTCGTACCTGTGGCACTAAAAAAGCCCTACAAAGTAGAAAATCAACCAAAATGGGGGTGCAAAATGTTTGTGATCTTTCTGCTCCTATTTAAAACTTACTCAGGACAAGATTATTTGATTTCACTCAGGTCTGGATAACTGGATAAACAGACTTTACAGATGTTATGTAAAAACAGTATTTTGGAGAGAGCACAAGTTTTACTCTGTTTTAAAGTTTGAATCACATTTCTACGTGCAGGTATGAGAGAGCTAGGTCACTCCGAAAAATAGGTGAAATTTTGTGGGTTTAAAAAAAAATTCCCATTCATTTCCAATGGAGAATTTTCCCGTTTTTTGGGAAAATAAATTCAGTATTTACAGACCAAACTGACCCACAGCAGCATGTTGAAGATCCTCAAATTTTGTTGTTTATTTTACATAATAATAGAGAACAAAGTTTCAGCATCTTTGTATAATAAAGAGAGACCAAACCTATCTAAAGAAATCACCTCTGGCTTTCATCCTGCTCCAATTTACAGCATCAGACTGTGGTGAGAGAGGAGCAAAGCTGCATTCAAATAAATAGTCATCTGTCTGTTTCCAAAATTGAAATGATAGTTGCCAATAAGGAAGATTGATTAAGTTTGTTTTCATTGTCAGAAGGGGCTTTGCAACGTTCTCAACATGCAATGTATTACGGCCATAAACACAATGACATGGTTCTGAACTGATAAATGTCAAAAATAACAAAAATACTTGTTCCCTGGTCTTTTATAAAATATATCTATTTGAAGGTAAGCAATGCCACATTTTTTAGGATTGACTTCTTTTAATTCATAATGTAAAATTACTACTACTTTAGACAAACAACTGTATCAGATAACATCATATCTCATCGAATTATACCGAATTGAATCGTATCATATCAAAATATTACCGAATCGAATCGAAGCATTACATTTTAAAATATATTGTGACTAAATCGTATCGTACTCCTTGTGTCTAGATACATATCGGATCGTGTTATATTGGAGAGATGTACACCCCTAGTGAATATGTGGTTAACTTCTGTTTTCACCACTTCATATAGGGTGTGGGAAACTGTATGTATGTTCTTAAAAGCTATGGCATAGTTAATTATGAACATATTTTAAATACAACATAACAGTATTTGAATAAATTACAAATAAAATACTTCAAATTAAGTTAATACTTAACTAAAAAAGTATTAAAGTAAAGAAAATGTATGAAAAATGACTTACACCATATTAAAGCACTTTTGTCTGTGATGGTCTTAAAAGGAGGGACGGCAGGCTTTGAAAAGTCATCAGTGACCAGAATGCCCTCATTGTAATGGTAGATGGTCGCTCCTTTGTGTTTCTCATTTGCTATGGCTGTTGCAAGGAAACGGACACTGCTGCTGTTCTTCAGAGGTTTGGCAAGATCGTGGAAAGCTTTGGCTTTTTCTCTCATTTTGGTTAACACTTCATTTGAGAAGTACCAGGGTTCTTCATCAGAACTTTTTAATTCAAGTGAATGCGAGTAGTTCTGCATCGCTTTAAGGCAGCCGTCAGCACTTTCCAGAGAGGTGAAGACAAAGCACAGAGCATCTTCTACACCTGGAGCAAGAACCTCTTCATCCAACTCTGACTGATTTGGGACGATTTTTGTGTTTGTTCCCTTCATCATGTCGACACAGGACCCAATGACATTGATCTCTCTCTCTTTGTGATCCAGCCACTTGCTTAGCTTTTCATGACTGAATGGGGACTTTTCTCTGTCTTCCAAGAGTTTCTTCAGTGAGCTCTCATCTTCTTTTCCTTCATGGATGGAGATGACTGTCTTCGCCATGGCCTGTTGGAGTCCAGATGTGTAATTATTACGCTGTCTTTGAAAACTTGTCAGACTTTTGCGAATCTGTGGAAAATTCTTTGACACTCTGTCTGCCAGAGAATCATTTAATCTCATTTCGACCGTCCCAAGATCTTCAACAGTATTTTCAACGTTCTTCACTAATCCAGTGCTGACCTCAGCCTTCAGCTCAGCAGCTTTAGAATCAAAATTCTTCAACGGCATCAGCCAGACCTTCAGTGGAACAGCGTTCTCTTTCTTTTCTCCCAGTAGCTTTGGAAGCTCTACATAGGTCTTCACTGCCTCTTCAAATGTTGCAGGGTTGCTTTCAAGAATGAGATCCCCGAAGAATTTGCAGGAGAATTTCTCTGTCAGGGCTTTTTCTTTGTCAGTCAGCTTGATTGAAACTCGTCCCTGAATATCAAATGCTGGAATCTTCTTTATCACAGCTTCCATGTGGCCCTGGATCTCCTGAACACTGCTAGCGTCTAACTTCTCACTGTCAAATACAAAGACAGCATTTGCTCCATAAAGGATGCCAGTGACCACGTGTGTGGCGGTGCTCTTCTCAATATCATCTTTCTGTTGCTCGTCCAGGATTGCAAATTTATTCATGGACAACTGCTTGAAGTTGGTGGTAGTTTTGTACTGTAAGGTCACTCTGCTCTGATTCTTGAATTTCTTCTGATCATTCAGGTACTTGGCAGATCCTCCAACTTCAATCAGTCCACTCATGAAACTGAGCTTCAGAGAAGCTTCAATATCCAGCAGAAAGGACTTGGATTCCATGGAATCAGATGATGTAATGTGAAAGTCACTGCAGCGCTGAGTGGTGTCAACTGTGTTCTCTTGTAAAGTTTTGGTATCCCACAATGTGAAACCTGTAGAAAATAAAAAGCCAAAACTGCACAAATGACACAAAACTAAATTGGAAATCATTATGTTGAAGCAAATCATTGTTCACCCTCTTCATTAAAATGATGTGAGATTGAGAAAGTCATGATGCCCACTAGAGGAGGTGATGCCCAGAAGATTTTGTTGTAAACTTATTACTGGTCCCTACATAATAATAATAATAATAACGGTAATAGTAATAATAATCAACATTATTTCACAAGAACTGGTTTGATTTGGTGAAATGAGTATCATTGATATAGAGAGGACTCCACTTGACTATAATAATGCAAATGTATTACCTAAACAGCCACTGTGCAGTACACACTCAATACTCATCAATAAATGGACAGACATCAACTGTAGTCAACAATCGCAAACAGACTACAACACAGTCACAGAGACCATAACTTATAATGGCCTGCTTATGGACATTACAACAATATCATGAGATATTGCAAGAATACGTCTTATCAGGCTCCAAGTTGTGCACTTGTGTCCATAACCGAACCACCAGTGATTCAGATCATCAGCATACTATGAGGATTCTTGTGTGATCTCATGAATCCAGCTACCTAACATTTTTTGATTCTCTAAATAAATAAATAAAGGAATCTCTGCACACCTGAGTATTGGCAGCTGCGTTATTATTGAAGTAAATGCATTTCTAATGTGAACCGTTTGAAAGGACATCAGAAGTACTATTGCACTGCTGGGGGTGGCGGGAAGTTGCTATAAAGAAATTAAAAAAGGTCCCGTACACTGTCTCACTCACTTATGTTTGTTAAATGAATAACATTACGAACGCATGTCTGCCTTGATATCAGGCATATGTAGTTTGAAACCAGGCATGTAAACCTAACTACACTGCTCTTTGTGAGACGTCAAAGGACAAAAAGGTTGGAAACCATTGGTTTCATCTTTAACAATGTGTTGTATTTTAAAAGCTTGTTATATTATCCCCTGTGTCAAATCTTCATCTGAAAAGTAACTAAAGCTGTCAAATAAATGTAGTGGAGTAGAAAGCACAATATTTCTCTCTGAGATGTAGAAAGTAGCATCACATGGAAATACTCGATTACTCACGAGTACCTCAAAACTGCTTGAAACAAAAAGTATGGACCTTGTTAAGTTACCTACAGCTGTCAGTGTAATGCAACATGAGTAATGTCTTACCTGGTACCAGTACACCTTTACGAGTATCGTAGAGCATCCCTAAGGTGAAAGGTCGACCCAGGGCAGCCATCTCTATTGGATAAGAGGTTGTCATGATGTCAACCTGAGGGAAAACATCAAATTAAAGCCATATTTCATTCTACACTTGTTCAAACTGTTTCAGTCAATGTTGCAACGTTCTCTCCCTGTCTCTCCACCAGTTTGTTCTTACCTGGAAAAGTTGTGTAGCTCAGATCATTTCAGTGTGGCTTCGAACTGGAGCTGCCAGTTTGATCTGTTTGTTCTGGTTTCATATGGTGACTTATATTCTAGTAGATGATCCAGCCCTCTCCAGACTCGCCCCATGACACACCTCCAGCACAGCAAAAATGTCATGATTCATTTCTTTAGATTGAAATAGAAAATAACACGAGTCTGTCACGAGTATGCCATACACCTCACAACTTTATGATATTGAAACTCACTTGATATCTTTTTTTTGCATGCGTTCTTGCAACTGTGACATGAGGAAATTACTTCTTAACACTATCTTACAACAGTAAATATCTTTGAAAAGAAACCTCATGGTGTCCAAATTATTTTAATGATCAAGTTATTAGCTTTTTTATGTTAACTGTATACTCCAGGCTTTTTTTAAAAATATAGCGCAAGTTGTATGTGTGTCAAAATCAGCATTAATTAGCAATAGTACATGGAAATGTTTTTGAAGGTTAAATATGTCATTCTGACAGCAAGCGTTTAGGAAGGGTACTGCAGCCCACATTCATAACACTGGAGAGAGCTGCCCCTCATCGCCCCTTCCTCCCTGAGATGAAGTTCACGCGGGTTACCAGGTTAGACGTGATCCTGCACGTGCACGAGAGGAACGCAACATTCATTCACGAGGAATAGACATGTGTAGGTAAGATGAACAGCTGATGTGTTTGTTTTATTACTTATAAGCCAGCTCCTGGTGATTCTCATAACTCTCTCATAGAGGCTGGCTGTGTTTATCTCTCACATAAGCTGACGTTACTGGTATTGGTTAGTAACAAATAGATATATGTATAACAAGCCCTTTATCACAAAAACAAAAGCAAACCACTCTGAAAATACACACTTTAGAGGTGAACTTCAGTGCTAATTTTTCCTTAAGTGAACTAAGTTAAATAAGTTTGTTTTTGTTTGACACAATGAGACACAAGGAAACACGGCAAATTGGCACGATGTTTATAACGTGATCTCATTCAATCTGATTCCTGCTATGTTAAACATGACTACCCAAGTAACGCAAATATATATAACAATGTATTTTATCTGGTGACAAACGTGATCAGTGTCTGATAATGACGTTTTGCCATTACTTATAATGAGTCTCTCTGTCGTCGTTTTATTATCTTCCTGTATTTGACAAGCTTTACAAAAGCCGCTTGATTGTGTTTCAATGGTCACTTGCACGTCAAGGGACAGCGTGTATTTTCGGAGCAGTTGTGTTTTCTTATCATGATAACTGACCGTCGGATTATGACGAAGCACGTGAGTAACGGAGTACTAACCTACTGTTCTTCCTTGATGCAGAGAGGTGAGGAGGCAGAGGAGGAGAAAATACAGGCTCAGACTGAGGTTTGTATTTTCAACGATCTTGGCATTGTATATAACAAACTAAATGGGGAGAAAAAGACTGAAACATCATGCACAATGTAAAACTACATGCTATGCTATGTTGACTTACTGTTATGTAATCAATAAAGTACTATACTGTAAGTAAAATACTGTTGTAATATGTTTTGTAAAAACACCACATCAATCAGTAAAGGTATCCCATAAGAGCTGATGAAAGAAAGACAACATTGTAAGACATTTAAAATGTTATTGTAAAATTCTATAAACAGAGCAATACAGGTAGTGTAATCAAATTAAGTTGCTGAAAATGGTTGTGACAAAGTTAGAGTAGTGATGAGTGAACTATTTCTGAGATGTAATTTGTGGCACATGACTAAAATAACAGTAAGAAGTGTCAAAAAGTGAACGGGCCTCATTTATAAAACCTTATATAGATATAATCACACATTTTACACACAATAAAATCCACTCCAACGCTGAGTGGCATTGCTGCTCCTCAGTCAGTCTGGCACTGAGGGGAAAAACTGCAATTATTTAAAAAAAGTTTTTTGCATTTTTTGCTTTGTTCTGTGGACTAGTTCTTCAGCACAGAGTGATGTAGAAAAGAAAGGGTAGTCTGTGTCTGTGTGTTAATTGATGTCATACATACAGTCAGGCCTTGTCTTTCATTAAGCCCAAGAAAAAGAAAGGTGTTACGTATAAAGACCTCTGCTGACTTTGGTTGGTGCTGGTACAGAGAGAAGCAGGCGAAGCCTTCTGGGCTCATCAGTGTCCTTCATCTGGGCGTTCCTCTGCCAGTCAGTCGCTTGTAGAGAATGTGAGCCTGAAGATCTGAATGTGGCCAGATAAAATATTTTCTCAGTTTATAGAGTGAGCGTATAAACTATATCTTCTGGCATTTGTCTTGTGTGGTCTCATGAATGGATCATGTACATAGTGACGAAAAAATGTAAATTGTGACTTTTGAGTCTTCTCATTGTACATAATATCACTTTCTGTAGTAGCCTATCATGCACACAGGTGGTGGTACTAATGGTTGGTTTGGTAAGAGCTGAACCATTGAAACAACATAAAGTATTCACTATAATAATAATAAGACAGAGACTATCAGCATAGCTGTGGATCCTTGAATTGTAGGTAATTCCTCTGCTGTCAAGATGTGGTCAGCCTCAAGACACAAAAAACACTTCGTTGAGGTCAAAGCCAGTAGTCCATGGATAAAACATAGAGCTGGGCCCTAAGAAGTGGATTTTTATTATTAGGCAATCACATGAAACAAGTAGGTACAGTCCACAGGTCTGCTAAATATCTAGCCTGGCTAACGCCAGTCCCTACCACAACTGAGGTAGGGTCTGACGAGGAGCCGTTCATTTCCCCGTATTTGAGGCGGGATCAATGAATGTCAATTAAATGCTTCTGTACGCTACTGGACAAACTTACAGCCATTCTTATCAACGATAGACGATGACATATTCAGAGCCTGTAGGGAGCAGCGTGAACACATCAAGTTTTTGTGAAGGAAAAATCATGTAGCGCAAGTTTTGGTTCTATTTTCAAAGTGAACTTGCCTTCCAATTTATTTAGCACACAATCTACTGCTGCTTCGAACAGTTACTGCAGCTCCGTGGCTGCCATGCTGGATGTAAACAGAGTCGCTCTACGGTCGTCACCAGCTTGAGCCCGCCTCCCTGTACTGTGATTGGTTCCCTACCTCAGGCGAAGATTTTGTCTTGGTGGCCATGCTAACTTTCTGAGCTACAATGAGGGCATGTGTTTACCCAGGCTACTAAATATCCACATCCATGTTATTTTCCACAAGTCATATTTTTAGACAGCTGGCTTTGACCTCTCATTATATTTTTGCTTATTAGGTCTCAAATTAGTACCACTGAGGTCAGGGCCGGCCCTAGGACTTTGGTGGCCCTAAACAAGATTCTGTTTGTGGCCCCAAAACACTTCAGACACAACCACCAAAACCCCCGAATCACAGATGCTGCTCACTGAACGAACAACTGAATGAACATGAACACACACACACTAGAGATGGAAAATGAATTAACAACAACTCTCTGACTTTATTTGAAAACATAAGTTTATTATAATGTGTGAAATGGATCTATAGGTTGTGCTGGTACTGGATGTTGGGGGGTAGCAAATGAAACATTAGTGGAGTATATAGAAGGCTGTAGTTCAGCAGTTATGATCTCTGGAGCTGCAGTCACATCAGAGGGAGACCCTGAAGTCTCTGACCATGTTCCCTCAGCAGCAAACATGTCAAAAACACAGTAACTTTACATATTTAATACAGTGTGTAACTGGGTAAAACAAAGTATTCATCAGATCTGTTGCTGTGCGCAAATATTGCGCCCAAGTCGCAGTAAGTCTCACCAAGCCCACTGTCCCCAGACGCATCATCCTCTGTTCCATCCAGTGAAAAAAAACAAAGTTAGTGAATCTTTTATTCTTCAGATCTGTGCTCATACACAGCTCAATAAAAGCTGCTCATCTGTGCGCTTTTACAAATTGTTCACATAAAAATGCCAATTATTCACATATGTTTAATGATTATTTCTTTTCGTGCCTTCTCAGCAGTGCAACTGTTTAACACCTGCGTGGTAAATGCAACTCAAATCATGTGAGACTTGAACTTGATAAAGTTTCTGTCACACGTTTGGCCTCAGCTCTCTCTCTTCCTGTTGAATATGTGCATCTTTCATAAACCGCAACCACTTGACATCACCCCCCCCCCCCCCCCCCCCTTAGTTTCCATATTCAGTCACAGTCTACGTGAGCACAGGCACAATCATAACTGAAAAACTTGTCCAGTGCACCATAAGAGGAAAAAGCACTCTCAACCATGTTTGTAGCAACATTAAGCATGAGTTTAAAGCCTCTCCTCTTCCACATCTAGGTCTGTCTGACCACATCTCCCTGTTTATAACCCCAGCATACAGACCTGTTATCAACACAGTCAAAACAACTGCAAAGGTTATACAAGTGTGCTCAGATGGAGCTTCTGAACAGCTTCAGGACTCCTTCATTCACACTGACTGGGACATATTGAAGAATGATGACACTGACACTTCCACTGTCCTATTTTACATAACAAGCTGCATGGACACAGTGACCACTACAAGACAAATCCATGTATTGCCCAACAACAGGCCATAGATTACAAAAGACGTCCGACTCCTGCTGAAGGCCTGCAACAGGGATTACAAGTCCGGCGACACAAAACAGTGTTGCCTTGTCCGAACTGAAAAGAGATGCCAAAGCAGCCTACAAGAGGAGGATGACGGTCACTTTGATAACTCAAACTTCCGTCATGCATGGCAAGGTGTACAGCACATCAGAAAACAAAACAACACCACCAACCTGACCACCAACAGCAGCAGTGCCGCACTGGCAGAGCAGGTCAACCACTTCTTTGGTCGTCATGAGGGGGACAGCACAAGGACTGTCACAACCACTGCTCCAGCCATAGACGCCAGCTGCCTCATCATACAGACTGTGGCCATCACACGGACACTCCGTACATTTAAATGTACGGAAGGCAGGTGGCCTGGATGGCATCCCAGGATGGGTCCTCAGAGACTGTGGTGTGGAATTAACAAAGGTATTTACGAATATCTTCATTCTTTCCATATCTCACTGCACTGTTCCCACCTGCCTAAAGACATCCACTGTAGTGCCAGTTCCCAAGCAGTCTGTAATTGTCATGGATGCTCCCTCCACATCTCACATTTCCTAGTGTGTTCTTGTGTTTCCTCTTCCCCAATGTTTCTGTGTCCTTGTCAGTCTCTGTGTTATGTGTCAGGCTGCTGTTGTGGGCGGATCCTTCTCTCTCTGGTTGCTGACTTCCGCCTCCATTCGCCTGCATTACACTCCAGTCCCAGTCAATCATACTCACCTGCTCCTCATCTGCTCATCAAGCTGCAGTGTGTATATACCCGGGATCTTCAACCACTCATCACCAGATTGTTGAACTTGCCACAGTGGTATTGTAACTCTTGTTTCTTGTGTGTTATTCCCCTTCCTGAGCTACTACCTTATCATGGTAGAGGGGTTTGCGTATCCCAATTACCCCAGGAGCTCAGTTGTCGGGGGCTTTATGCCCCTGGTAGGGTCACCCAAGGCAAACAGGTCCGGGGGGAGGGACGAGACAAAGCGTAGCTCACAAGACCCTAATGACGAGTACAATATATGGTCCTTTGTTTACTCTGAACTGCTGTTTGTGCCTATGGCCCAAACAGCAGTTCAGAGTATCCACCCTTTCTGGACTCCTTGGAGGGGGTGCTGGAGAGTGCTCCCTCTGGGGATTCCATCATTCTGCTGGGGGACTTCAACGCTCACGTCGGTGAGACCTGGAAGGGTGTGATTGGGAGGAACGGCAGTTCACGTCAGACTCCGGAGGCAGCAGGCAGGTACCGGCAGGCCAAGCGGGGGGGTGGCTTCGGCGGTCGCTGAGGCAAAAACCCGGACATGGGAGGAGGTCGGTGAGGCCATGGAGAACGGCTTCGAAGAGGTTCTGGACCACCATCCGGCGTCTCAGGAGGGGGAAGCAGTGCACCGTCAACACTGTGTATGGTGGGGACGGTGTGCTGCTCACCTCGACTCGGGATGTTGTCGATCGGTGGAAAGAATACTTCAAAGACCTCCTCAATCCCACCGACACGCCTTCTGGTAAGGAAGTAGGGCCTGGGGACCCGGGCGTGAGTTTTCCTATCTCTGGGGCTGAGGTCGCCGAGGTGGTCAAAAAGCTCCTCCGTGGCAGGGCCCCGGGGGTGGACGCGATCCGCTCGGAGTTCCTTAAGGCCCTGGATGTTGTGGGGCTGTCATGGTTGACACGACTCTGCAACATCGCATAGACATCGGGGGCAGTGCCTCTGGATTGGCAAACTGGGGTGGTGGTCCCTCTTTTTAAGAAGGAGGACCTGTGGGTGTGTTCCAACTATAGGGGGATCACACTCCTCAGCCTCCCTGGTAAGGTCTATTCGGGGGTACTGGAGAGGAGGGTCCGTCGGATTGTCGAACCTCGGATTCAGGAGGAGCAATGTGGTTTTCGCCCGGGTCGTGGAACTGTGGACCAGCTCTACACCCTCTGCAGGATCCTTGAGGGTGCATGGGAGTTTGCCCAACCAGTCCACATGTGCTTTGTGGACTTGGAAAAGGCATTCGACCGTGTCCCTCGGGGGGTCCTGTGGGGGTTTCTCCGGGAGTACGGGGTATCGGACCCACCTGATAACTTTTATGGACAGGATTTCTAGGCCCAGCCAGGTCGTTGAGGGGTTCCGGTTTGGTGACCTCAGGATTGGGTCACTGCTTTTTGCAGATGATGTGGTCCTGTTGGCTTCATCAGACCGTGAACTCCAACTCTCACTGGATCGGTTTGCCGCCGAGTGTGAAGCGGCCGGGATGAGAATCAGCACCTCCAAATCCGAGTCCATGGTCCTCAGCCGGAAAAGGGTGGAGTGCACTCTCCGGGTCGGGGATGAGATCCTGCCCCAAGTGGAGGAGTTCAAGTACCTTGGGATCTTGTTCACAAGTGAGGGAAGGATGGAGCGGGAGATCGACAGGTGGATGCGGTAATGCGGACTCTGCACAGATCCGTCGTGGTGAAGAGGGAGCTTAGCTGAAAGGCGAAGCTCTCGATCTTCGTTCCTACCCTCACCTATGGTCATGAGCTTTGGGTAGTGACCGAAAGAACGAGATCAAGCGGCCGAAATGAGCTTCCTCCGTAGGGTGGCTGGGCTCTCCCTTAGAGATAGGGTGAGAAGCTTGGTCACCTGGGAGGAGCTCGGAGTAGACCCACTGCTCCTCCGCGTTGAGAAGAGCCAGATGAGGTGGCTCGGGCATCTAGTTAGGATACCTCCCGGACGCCTCCCGGGTGAGGTGTTCAGGGCACGTCCCACCGGTAGGAGACCCCAGGGAAGCCCCAGGACACGCTGGAGAGACTATGTCTCTCGGCTGGCCTGGGAACGCCTCAGGATCCCCCTGGAAGAGCTGGATGAGGTGGCTGGGGAGACGGGGTTTCCCTGCTTAGGCTGCTGCCCCCACGACTCGACCCCGGATAAGCGGAAAGAAAATGGAGATGGAGTTTCTTGTGTTCATGTTATTTGACACATTGACTTACTTCTCCTTCCTTGTGCCCTGGATCATTTGCATGTCATACTGTCTGCCAGTGACCAGAGAAGATTTCCACCATCCACCCATCTGTATCTTCACTGGATTCAATCACTGCCTGACTTCACTTCGCCCCCAGTTGTTTTCCCTTGTTACTGCCTGGACTTCCCCCATCCTCACACATAAACTCTTCAAATCTTACCCCCGTCTTGGTGTCCTGTGCTTGGGTCCCTCAGTTCGCCGTAACAGTAATAACCTGCCTCAACAACCACAGGCCAGTGGCTTTAACACCAATAAACATGAAGTGCCTGGAGAGATTCTTTTCAAATACATCAAGGATGCTATGGAGAGCATCCTTGATCATAAGCATGCTCTCCATCCTACTCTGGACCCTCACCAGTATGCGTACAGAACCAACAGGTCAACGGATGAAGCCGTCTCCATTGCCCTTCAAACTGTGCTGCACCACCTGGAACAACAAGGAGCATATGCACCACTGTTGTTTGTGGATTACAGCTCTGCATTTAACACAATCATCCCCAGCAGACTGTTCCACAAGATGTCTGATCTAGCCTCCATCATAACATCTGCCTGTGGATACTGGACTTTTTAAGAAACCAGTCACAATTATTCAGGATGGGTCCTCACTGCTCCTCCAATCTCTCACTCTTCTCAGGAGACCCACAGGGCTGTGTCTTGTGCCCTTTTCTGTATTCTCTGTACCAATATTGCTGTTTACCATCTCATAACATAAATACCAGCGTTAAGATTGCAGACAACACAACAGTGGCGGGACTGATCACTGGGAGAGAGGAGTCTCTCAATAGAGAGGCTGACAGACTGCAGTGCTGAAAACAACTTGGCTCTGTACACCCAAAAGACCAAAGAGCTGAGAATTGATTTCAGGATAAATCAGAATGTTCACCTGCTGCTGAACATAAATGGAGAGGAGGTGGAATGAGTCTCTAGTTTCAGGTTCTTGGGTACAGACATCTCACAGGGCCTCATATGAAGGGACGTACACACACTGCACAACAAAGTATGTCCTGAGAACTCTCAGAAAAATCAACTTACTGCTGCACCATTGAGTGTCCTCACTCTAGGCATCTTTGGGCATCTTTGTTGTCATTATATATTTCATATAATGAGATAACATAAAAACATGACATGAAACTTTTTTTGTTTTTTTTAAACATACAATGAAAAGCTTATGTGCATCTTTCACAAACCACAACTTTGTGTCACCTCTCAGTTTTGCACAGCTCTCAAATTAAGTTACAGTCTACGTAAGCACAATCACAGAGCATCAAACCTCCAAAAAGACAAACAAGTAGAAAAGCAACCATAATTCTCATGTATGGTGGGAGATGTGCTTCCTTCTGCTTCAGCAACAAAAACCTTCTTCAACTTAGTTATTAGTACAGTTATAGAAGCAAAAAGTTAATCAATTTTTCATGCCTACATCTCATCCTTGATAGGTCAAAAGCTGAACTATAGCAAACTGTGAAAACCACATAACTAATGCTGATAATGTGCAGAGAAAGATCTGACTCACTTTGCAGAGTGATACTTTCTAATGACTCATATATTTGCAGGTGTTTACCACACATGAAGAAATGTACACTTTACACGTACAAGTTGTACTTACTGCCTCTGACACCTCATCATTGTTGTTAGGGGCCTACATTTCCTGTAAAAACACATTCAAACTTTATTTTCATTATGATTCTTATCTGAGAGGCGAGAGTGGAACATGCAGGAAGTTAAATAAGTTAGATAAATTCACAGACTGAGGCTGGACACAAATTATACCATCATTTTTTGTAATATAGAGTAGATTTAACTGCATAAGCAACAAATATAGCAAACAAACACATCATTTAGGTTTGAATTATGAAGAGTTGGATACTCTGAACTCTAAAATCTTGTGGCCCATAAGGACTGTATGAGTGATAAACAGAAGTACCGAAATCAAATAAATAAGTAAAATTATCCAAACTGTTCTAAACTTTGTCAGAAAATTGTGTTCATGTTGAACCACATCAATGATAACTGAGAAACTTTAAGGACCTCTTTGATCTGTAGCTGCTCCTACGTAATGCTACCAAAATGATCAAATCGTGTTTAATTCTGATCAACAGCACAATCTCATTATGATGGCAGTATTTGACTTATTTACAGTAATGCACTAAGGCCCAATGCAGACATGTTAGACATCTACACATCAGTTTGTTTTCATTATAAATCAAGAAAACTACAGCAGTTAGTTTTTCATTGAAGGCTTAATAAACACAGCCCCAATCAACAGCATTGGTTTTGTGATGTTGCAAGCTGCTCGAAATACCTTGTTTGGTGTAATATTGGTATAATATTGTGAGGATATATCAGGACAACCCTGTTAGTGACTGTTTGTACGCGGCTGGGTGGTGGGCCTATTAGGGAGAAAGCCCCGGTCCGTGTTTTGGTCCCAGTCCGTCCCTGCCAGTAAGTCTCTAAATGTGTCAAACCAAAACAATGAGTTCAAAGTGTGTAAAAGGCTGGTTGGAGCTGAAGGGAACTGCAGAGTCTGATAATAATTTACTGTGGCTTCATCACTACGTGCAACCCCTTTCACATCACATGTGCAGTCCTCATCTGATCCTTTGTACATATAAAAATGTCAATTATACACATATGTTAAATGTTTATTTCATCTCATGCCTTCTCTGCAGTGCAACTGTTGAACCTGCATAGTAAATGCCACTCAAAACATCTGAGACTTGAACTTGATGAAGTGTCAATCACACGTTTGACCTCAGCTCTCTCTGTTCCAGTTGAATAGGTGCATCTTTCATAAACCACAACCACTTGACATCTCTCCGTTTTTTACAGCCCCACCCCACTGTGCAGAGTGAAACTTTCTCATGACTATATTTCCAGGTGTTTACCACACAAGGAAATGTTTAGTACATGTTGTATGTCCTGCCTCTGTCACCTCATCATTATTGTTAGGGGCCTGCATTTCGGATAAAAACAAACTCAAACTTTATTTTCATCATGATTCTTATCTGAGAGGCGAGAGTGGAACATGCAGGAAGTTAAATAAGTTAGATAACTTAGATAGATCCACAGACTGAGGCTGGACACACATTATACCATCATTAGTTGGAATATAGAGTAGATTTAACTGCTGAGCAACAATAAAAGCTAACTAACATATCATTTAAGTGTAAATTATGAAGAGTTGGATACTCTGAACTCTAAAAGCTTTGTGACCCATAAGGACTGTATGAGTGAAAAACAGAAGTACATAATTAAAATAAATAAGTAAAATTATCCAAACTGTTTTAAACTTTGTCAGAAAATTGTGTTCATGTTGAACCACATCAATCAAACTGAGAAACCTCAAAAACCACTTTGATTTGTATCTCCTCCTATATAATGCTATAAAGAGGATCTGTGTGTCAAATTGTGTTTAATTCTGTTTAACGCATGTAAATGTACTCTTCTCGGGAACCCGTGTTCATCTAGACCAGATGGGATTTATTGTGTTGACTGCTGTTGACTGATTGACTGCTCACCAGCCACGCCCCCATCCCCGGAGCCTTCTTCTTCCCTGCTTACTTCGGGCACACACAGTACTGTGTCTCTCACAAGCTCCCCCTGGTGACCAACCCAGATACTGACACTTTCCCTGGTTCATTGCCCTTACCATGGTCCACTGTCTCCTACTAACTGTCATAAAGCTACTTCCACTGCTGTGATTAACTGGTTCCCAATTCCTGTTGTTATTTCACATCGCAAATCAATGCACAAGCACAGGTGCAGATGAACTGTTGATCATAGTGTCCTAGTTAATCCAGCCAACACCAAACCTCACATCAGCAATCTAACCCTTGGGTTATTTAACATCCGTTAGCTGACCAACAAGGGACTTCTGCCCTATGATCTACTGACCGTAAGTTCGATTTATTTTGCTTGACTGAGACGTGGCAGCAGCCTAATGACTTTTCACACTTTAATCAAACTATTCCTCCTGGGTTTGTCTACACATCACAACCCCGTACCTCTGGCAGAGGGGGTGGCCTGGCAATACTATACAGTGAAAGGTGGAAAGTGTCCTCTATTACTGTGCCTGTGTATCCTTCATTTGAGTCCATTGCTGTCCAAATCAAGGGCCCAACTCCTACAATCCTTGCCACTATTTATTGACCACCCAAGCCAAATAATGCCTTCCTACAGGAATTCTCTGCCTTCTTAACAACCTTATGTTCTGTGTCCCCAAATTTACTATTGCTGGGTGATTTTAATATTCACTTAGATAGCATCAACCATGGACTTCATGCCTTGACGGCTTTGGAATACAGCAATATATTGACTTTCCGACACACTCCAAAGGACACATTCTTCTGGTGTAACCCCTTATAATCTGCCTATCTCAGACCACAAGTTAATATCCTGCAGTGTCAACCTAAGATTATCCAAGACTAACATGCATCGCTCTATCACATTCCGAAACATTACAAATATTGACTTGTTGGAATTGATGACTTCCCTAGCAGAGAAAACGTATCCACCACAGATGAACTGGTATCTCACTACAATGATGGACTTCATGGACTGCTAAATACTCTTGCACCTCTGAAAAATAGGTCTGTTTCTTTTACACACTCTGCTCCTTGGTTTACACCAGCACTACGTCAGCTCAAAACTAAAGGCCGTCGTTTGGAGCGCCTTTAACCGACCTAGCAGTTCACAAAGAAATGTATTATAATCACATACTTCAATACAGGGATGCTCTTTCTTCAGCCAAGACCACATACTACTTAATCAGGACAGCTGATGGGCATTTCTCCAGGTTGGGTGCATCTCAGCATGCAGAGTGCACCCTTAGTATGCCTTGTAGTTAGGTTGTAGTTGTAGGTCAGATTGAGGTTGGAACATAATTTTTATTAAGGTATTGTTAAAAAATTGCTCAATCCAAGTGCTTAAAGTATAACTGATACCAACTGTGTACTTCATTCGATACCCATGTGAATAGAAACATTAAATTGCATAAAATGACAGGTTTTAGCTGCTGTGGCAGTGGGCCATTCACATGTCACATTAAATCAAAGAGTGATTGCATTGATTGACTGTGAGCAAGTCCATACAAACAGTCATATTTTCTAGTTCTGGGTGCCAAAAGGATTGATTGCAGGTATTGTTTAACGGGAGACATTTCGATACTGATACCCAGCCCTAATTGTGGTGTTCAGATCTTCCCAGACAAGTTGTACTGAGGAGAAAAACAGGCAAACCCATTAAATTGAACTGAACTATGCATTTTAAAACACCTTGAGAAAGCTGTCAGAATGACCAAATATGCCTAACAAATTGGCATCCATGATGACAATGATATGGTCAACATACTAATATTACATTTTGCATTATATTTATTGTGGTTCTATTTTTATTTTGATTGATTTTGGCATCATATTTTGTATGTCTAAGATCAATATTTATAACAGCAATATATGAGCTATTAGTGTGTAATGTGTTTGATGAACCTACAGAGAATTATCAGAGACTCTGCAGCTTCCTCTCAGCTTTACGGAGCTTTATAGTTGAGTTTCAGCTCATTGTTTATCTGTCCGGCTTCTACTTTACTGTTCTGCTTCACTCTCATCGCTCTCATAGCGTCGTTTTCAGCCACTGTACTTTACCTGCTCAGCACCAAACAGCAAACAGACACAGTTAGCTGTAGACTATACCTGGTGAACATAGTGGAGCATTTAGCAGCTAAAGAGGAGTTGGTAAACAGAGCTAAAAGAGAGTGAATATGGGGTTTACATTCAGCAGGTGGACAGAAACATGACTCAGCTTAAAACAATAAATCTATTTGTACAAGTCTTTTTTTTTTTTTTGCATGAGGCCTGTTATATCTATTCCCTGACGTCTTCTTTCAGCAAGCAGAAATAAAGTTGGAAAGCACATGGACATGGACACTGTGCTCTCGCTGCAAATGTAGGATTCAGCCTGAGAGTTGGCTGGATGTGAACAATAAAAATCACTTCATTCAGCTTTGATAAGGATGTTTTTAACGGGACAAAGCAGCGACCCGACTCTGGACTGATAGAGATGGAGAGAAAGCAAGCGGTGGATGGATGGATGCTGTTTTGTTGGCATTTTTATGTCTCTCTATTCTCCATCATTCAAATGTAAAATGGATCACCACCTCCTATTCAACACAGACAGGGCAGCTCACATAAATCAATGCAATGTGTGTGTCTGTGTGTGTGTGTGTGTGTGTGTGTGTGTGTGTGTGTGTGTGTGTGTGTGTGTGTGTGTGTGTGTGTGTGTTTGTGTGTGTGTTTATTTGCTTTCCTTTCACACAGTTGAAGAAATATTTTTTTAAACCCTTTGAAGTGTCAAAATGTGACAAAATTATATTCAAACACTCTGACACGAGTAATTAATTCAGAACGAAGCACTCGCACACATGCACAAGCACAGTGGGTCTAATCCTCCGTCACCAGGGCAACCAGACAGCCAAATAACAAGGCCGGGCACACAAACAAACCCGACCAATAGGAGGTAGCCTCAAAACGAAGGGGAGTCCGAGAGGGACTTCGGCTGCATCCTTTCTTTTCTCTCTTCATCTCCGTCTGTTTGTGTTTTGTTGCTGCTGTCCACTCTTGGGACGACTAAGTCACCCTCGCTTTAAAGAAAAGACAGCGGCTTCAAACGACAGAAGCTTTCAAGCATCTTTTTTTTTCTTATTGTAAATAGAGAAATGTTGACATAGGAAGGAAGAGACCAAGAGAGATGAGGGCTTTGAGAAAAAGACCAAGATACTCTGGTATGGGTTAATGAGATTTGTTTTTGTGTCCATGTGGGTTAGTCAAATTTAAAGGTTTAAAATGTGAAAATAAATGTATGAATAACTTGCACACATTCTTTTTTTGTGGACCCAGCATCAAATTTCTGCTTTTAATCCATTTTGAGAGAATATATTAAAGGATTATGGCAAAAATGTCTAAGTGGTGTAACCATAAAAACTTTGTAGCAAATAATTCAACTTGCTTAAAAACAGTAAATTGTCAATAAAACACCATATCAACTAGTTTGGCATGATCTTACATTATAACTTTATATTAAATAAAGGTAATGGAATACAATTGTTACAATACATTTACATTATTTTAAATGAAGTCATTATTAGTATAAGTCCACTTAAATACACTGTAGGTGATAAAATATGTAATATTCATCATTCTTTTGTGGTTACACCATTTGACATTTTCAGGAGCATTCAGTCTTACTTTTGGTAAAAAATGGTGCAAATGTCATTTCGAATGATATAAAACCAACAAAAATACTAAATGTACATTTCAACAAACCTGATGCTGCTTTTAAAACTATTTTAAACATATTTTTTAATTGATCATCTCGCCAACACTGATTTGTCACTGACCCATGTAAGATATGAGCTTCCTCCTTGGGGTTTTTTGTTTTTTCCAGCATCATAATTCTTCAGGAGTGAGACATCTTTGACTCATGCAGAGGCGTTTGAGGACTCAGCTTTTAAACTCTGCTGCTCTGACTCGGCTGCTCTCAGTGGAAGTAAATAAATGTCACACCAGCTGAGAGATGAGCCTTTCTTTAATACAGTGCCGGCTTTGTTCTGCCATTATTTATGACTGAGGGGGATGTGGCTGCAAGTGTTTCAGAAACCAAAGTGTTTGTTAATACGCAGCCATATTTTGTGCTGTGTTGCTCAATTTTTTACTGACATTTTGTGTGTTTTATAAATGTGTTTAAACTTGTTTACTCTCATTTCTGATCAATGCAGTAACAGATACTTTCTGTTCCTCCCATCTCTTTTTTGCTTCAATTGGAAACTCATAAAACTAACAGATAGATGAACCCCACCCCAGCTGAAAACTATTAAATTATTTGTTTTGAGTCATTTTTAAAGAAACATTTTCTACATTTTCTAGTTCCAGCGTCCTAAATGTGAACAATCTCTGATTTGATTTGTCTTCTATGACAGTTAACTGAGTGTCTTTGGGTTGTGGACTGTTGGACTGGACAAAAGAAGACGTTTGAGGTTGCATCTTTGCCATTTTGGGAAACACTGATTTATATTTTTCACATTTTTCTGACTTTAACCAATTAAGAAAATAACTGACAGATTAGGTATCCTCTGTCATCCAGCCCATTCTCTGTGCTGTGAGTGTGAGCTGGCAGTAGATACTTAAAGAGACACAAAGAAAATGATCTCCCTTATAAATCATGTCAGTATCCATGAAAAACAGCTGAACTTAGATTTTGGTGAAAACATTAGAAAAGTCATCAACAAGTTTCTACACATTTAAGTTAAAGGTAGCAGAATGATAAAAAGAGCATCACTTTGTTATTGTAGGTGGGAAAAATCATAAAGTTTGTCAGTGATTGGCAGAGCCCTGAATGATATTTTCAGGTCTTAACACAGCTGTGTGCAGATTTATTTAGGGCTATAGAGGTGATCATGTGAACAGGTAGCAGTGCACATTTTCATAACCAATAAAAGATGGATGAATGAAGATGCTTTATCTGTTTTTGCCGTCAGCGCCATCTTGAAAATTTCAGGTGCATGCCGGGAAAAATAAAAAGACGGACTTATATGGGCATCAGGAGAAGCATGAGGCGCCCTCCTGAACCTGTGAACCAATCAACCTGTCAATCACCATGTAGCCACGCCCTAATGCATACCCTGCTTTATCGTCAAATATAAAATCAGGGAGGCCAAAATGTCCCAAATGAACATCATACTGCATTGAAGAAGGCTTTAAACTAGCGATTGAGACCATAAACACATTTTGAAAACGTTTACTGAGGTTAGAAATCAAGTGAGAAGTTGGTGAATTCTCCATTGACTTGTATAAAGACGGAAGTCCTTTTGACCCCAAAACGGTCGCCCCCTGGTGGCCTTTTGATAGAATGCAGTTTTAAGTTACTTCTGCATTGGCCTCATTTCAGAGGACCAGAAATCCCCGCCTGATGCTGACAAACGCTGCTGCACAGACAAACCTGTGTCCTCGTGTGTCACCATTCATCCTGCACATGAACAGTCAGCAGATGAACAGTCAGCACATGAAAAATCAGCACATGAACAATCAGCACATGAACAATCAGTACATGAACAGCTCTTTTCAGCCGTTTTCAGTTCAGACAGTTTGCACGCTGTGAAAATACTTTCCTACTGATGTGAAAACAGTTTTTAAAGACAATAAACTTTAAAAACTTAAACATATGTACTTGTCCCCTCTCTTTCTTTTTCTCTGTTGGTCTTGCTTTTTGTTTCACACACCCCCCACCTCCCATCTTCTCCTCCCAGTTGATTTTCTGCCTTTTCTTTATTTTGTCTTCTGTCTGTGAGTCTGTTTCTTTTTCATCTGGCTGTTTAGTGCTGTGCTGCAGCACAGTAATGAACCCAATGCTCTGCAGTGCAGATAAAGAAGACTTCAACAGCACCACATGACTTAACAGAGGGGAGGCGGATGTGTAACCTCGTTAAAAATACTTAAAATGAGCTTTACTGCTTCTCCCTTATTGTAAATAATATGTAATAATATGTAAATAATGTTTATTTCAAACGTTTTCCTGCTGGACACAAGATGACTCCTCTTTCACTGTAAAGTCTGTTCTCTGTGTTTGTGCACTGGATGCTTCAAGTTTCCATGTCACACTTTGTGTTAATTACACACAATTGATTCTTAGATAAATCAGATTTAACCTCCTGTGACCCTGCGTCCTCATATGGGAACATTACATTTTGGGTTTGCATGACCTTTATACTTCATTCTGCTTAACTTTGACCTGTTGTCCTCATTCGTTAACATTGTTTTGCCCCCTGGTGGTAACAAAAGCACATTACATCAATCAGTGTAAAAACCAGATGGTAGAAAAAGTGGACCAGGTACAAAACCTTATCAAATGTTATGGTTGAAACTTGTTTATTTATGCTTATTAACCTCTGAACTTTGCAATTCTGATACAAATTAGACTAATTTGATCAAAAGCCACAAGGTACAACACCGCTAATCCTAAGTACTCGTTTCAGGATGTTGGGACTTTATTATCATTCATGCAAAGAGAAGGTGTAACTGTAAGGAAATATAGACTTTCATACACTGGTGAATTCATTGTGTTGTACAGCAAAATTAACCCATTGTCCCCCATATGAGGACTTTATTTATTTCTAAGAACTACGTCCTGTCCAAAGACAATGTTTAGTTTTTGTACTTATCAGGTCCGAAATATAAAACATCTAGATAAGATGAGATGTGAAAACAGCTTTTTAATGTCAGCACAAACTTCATTCTGCACAGTGAATCTCAAACATTCAACTGAAGGATTAAAAAGACACATTTTTGAGTGGAGGGGGACTAAATGTGTTGATTAAGTTTAGGACTTTGAGACTCACCTCAACTGAAAACTATCATTCATTTCATAAATGCAGCCGAGCTGGCTGTTTTGCTGAGGGTTTATTTGGAGCATCGTCATTTGTCATTTTCATCTTGGGGCCCTTGTTACAGCAAAGTCTCTGTTTGTATTCAGGCCTCTGTGACTAATGCTGCGTGTCTGTGTGGATGTGCTGTGGTAACTGTCCGTGCCAATACTGTCTGTGTTTGTGAGGAGCTACTGAGGCAGAAAATGGGGAGAATATAGCAGAATAGGAGGCGACTAAACAGTGAGTCAAATGGGAATGAGACAGAGTAAGAGACAGAAGGGAGAGAAGAGCTGTAAGAGAGTTAAAAACAGTAAGAGAGTCAATCCTGCTGCTCCTAGCTGCACACCCAAGGTTAAAATTATTATACACAAAAATAAATGGAGCCTATCATTAAATTTCTTGTCATTTTTGGGGAGAATGTGGAAATCATTGTCATAAAGAGATTATTACCTGTTGAGAAATATACAGTGCAATGAACTGCTTCGAAATGAATTACTGAGAAGTGTCTGTGATAAAAAAGAGAAGTGACAACAAAGTGTAATATAAAACATTTTATTTAAAGTTGAACAAGAATTACATCAAATCAGTGTGAATAAAATAAAGGCGAGACACTGTAAGTGTAGTCACTGACACTGTGGTAAAAAGGTGAGCAGTAGTCTTTTGTTAGGATCAAATCAATGAGGCAAATACAATTGATTAAAATGAAACAATGAAATGGGATAAAATACCCAACAATAGCATAAGATAAAAACAACAACAACAATAAAACATATAAGACATGTTAGAAATACAAAAAAGTGTACTAGCAACTAATAAAAGGCCTTTTTAAAAAAGAATGTGTTTTCATCCATCATTTCTATCAGTTATAATAACATTGTGCTCACCAAGTTAATAGCTGAGCTTTGTATACATGATAACATCATTAATAAGAGAAGTCGGTCAGGTTGTGAACATGCCATTGGTTTAGCCAGAGCTTCACTTGATTTAAAATTTGAGTTTTTAAAGATATTATTTTAGGGAAATAAAAAACAGCTACTTAAAGAACAGAACAAAGGAGAAAACTGGATACATACAGTTAAATAAGTCAAATATAAATTAAGATTAATACTTTTTCCTTCATTGTCTTAGGGAAACTTAATAAATGTCTATATGCCCCAGGCCACTGCACTATTAAAGGAACAGTTCAGACATTCTTTCTTCTTTTTAGTAGAAAATTAGATACGAAGATTGATCTCACTCAGGAAAGACAGTAAACATTTGGAAACAGCCAGCCTATCTCTGTCCAAAGGTAACAAAATCCACCTACCAGCACCTCTAAAACTCCCTGGTTCACAAGGCATATATGATTTGTTTAATTCATTTAAAAAAAAGATTAAAACTACAATTGTGCCAGCTCACAGGAGGGTTCGGTGTAGTCATGTCGTTCAACACTCTTCAATCTTTCTGACTTTCCAAGCTCTCTGATATCGAAAAGAGAACAGAAGAGGAAGGTAGAAGAGGAGAGAACAGATTGTCAGACAGAAGGTAATAAGTAGCTGCACAGTGATCAATACCGACCCGCCAGGCGCACTGAGCTGCTGTAATTTCTTAGAAGAGTCACACTTTCCAGTTTGTGTGTAAAAGAGACTGAGAGCAACGTACTGCAGCTATGTTTGTTAGCCAAATGTTTCTTATCTTCTCAGAAATTAAATGATGTTTGTTTATGTGGTTATCTATGATTATGTACCAAGGTCTTTACGGTTCAGTAAAGCTATGTGGGAAATGTAGTAAACAAGCATGTTAAAGGATGAGAGGGTAAGATGTGGCATACCACTGCTTGACAGTTTAATGTTGTTAATTATTCACTTAATTAAATGCTCGAGGTCTTTTGAAGTGATGTAAAAGCTGCAAAGCCAGCAGGTTTCTAAAGCTGCAAAGCCTTGTGGATGCAAATACACCTTTGTATCAAGTGTTAAGGACTTTGTCATTGCATAGCACAACAAAATTACCTTTGTGACAACCACAGAGATGCATTTAAAATCCAATACAAATAAATATATGAATATATACAATATGCATAAAGAATAAAGCTAAACAGCAAAATTGCAGTGTTATTTACACATGGAGTAAAAAGTGTATTCCACATTACTGGCATGGCTTATTGTACAAAGTGTACAAGTGTATTGTGTTCTCACTGTACATGGTCAGTGAGATGTTATATCAGACTGAGGAGATATCAGAGTTCAGAAGGTTCAAGTCCTGCCAAGAAAAGACAGCATAGCATGTACATTCAGTCACCCAAAATGACCTATAGTCACGTTTGAGGATCAGAAGATCCGAGGATGAATGGATAGATAGATAGATAGATAGATGGCAAAAAGTGGACTTAGCTGCAGGAGACCGCTGGTCGCTTTAGATTTTCAACCAATTAAACAGACGTGCAACCTGTTGAAACCGGTAAATAAGCTGCAGGCATTGAGGATTTTGAGTATCAGGCTGCAGTGTAATGCTTGGGGGCAAATGTGCCTGTCAAAGAACATACAGTAGAAGTGTTTGTTTTTGCTGCTGACAGGCTCAGATTATTATTATAAGTATCTGACAACAAAATGAATCACAGAAACTAACAGCTTGCTGGCAAACCCACGTATTCAATCAATAACTCAATCAAACTTAATTTATTGATATGACAGCTTTCATACAGGTTAATGTGGTTCAAAGTGCTTCACAGTTGATTGAAAAGCTGATAATGAGACAGAACAAGTGACAACATAAAAAGAAGGAATAAAAATGGTTAAGGAACAAAAGCAAAGAACAAATTACAAAGAAAAATATAAGAATTGAGACCAATGCACATGAGAGAATGATAAAAATTAAATAAAGTAACATTTTAATAAAACATAATAATAACAAAGTCTCTGTAGTCTAACAGTATTGTCCATGAAAACTGCAATCCTTCAATTTGGGAACTTGCAGACATGAACCGTTTCATTTTATCTAGTAAGTTTTTGCTTATCGACCACGAACATACGCTGATATTATAACAATCTTCACATGTACGAAGCTGACTTTCAGTGTGGTTGGAAACTAATTTACTAATAATACAGGCAGCTACACCCAAGGATTACATTGCACCTGTTGTTTCACGGCTGCCAGCTGAAGCAATCTTGCTCAATACTGGACCAATTCCAAAAACCAAGGTGTACTCACACTAGGCACGGTTGCCTTGCACCATTGTCCATTGTAGATTCCATTCATCCAACAGGTCAGCTGTCATGTGAAAATTCAAGTCAAAGCAGTTAATTTTATAGATTTTATAAAGCTGCATTTCTCTGGATGAATACTGCATGTTTTCAGCCTGAGTGAGCTGTGAATGGGCAGACTAAGAGCTGCAATCTAAATAAAGGAATACATAAGTAAAGGTTTTAGTTTCTAGCAGCAAACAACAAATTACACTCAACTATCAATATATTTCATTGAGCTTTTTCAGACTGCTGTACAGTAGCTGATTGCCATTACTGAACCACTCATCCTCTGTCCCAGCCTCCACATGCCTGGCTGAGTGTATGATAATTAGTGCTTTACAGTGAAAAATGAGAGATGAAATTCATTACAGACAGGACACCAATGTTCTAACATATACATATATATATATTGTCTCTGTGTATGTTTGTGTGTGTGTGTGTGTGTGTGTGTGTGTGTGTGTGTGTGTGTGTGTGTGTGTGTGTGTGTGTGTGTGTGTGTGTGTGTGTGTGTGTGTGTGTGTGTGTGTGTCCATTTTTTCCTGGCTTTTACAGCACACTATATATTGTGTTTTACTACCAGGTTGTGTCGTCATGGCTACTCTCTCATTCTTTATCTAACTACAGCAGCATGCATTATTAAATTAATTGAATTCCACCGTCATGACGGTATGTTAATGTTAGATCATTTTAAGTAGGTGAGAAGGGGGAGTCTGACAGCACAATTTCTTTCCATTGAATAACTAATTTTGTCTTCTCTTCTTCATCAAGGCAAATTAAAAAATATATATGTTGAGACAAGACACTTTAATAAATGGATGTCCGGCACAAAAGCTTATTTTCAATATTAAAAGTGACTTTTATTACCTTTTTAAGATATCTGTGGTAAATGGACACAATCTAATATATCATGTTGCTGATATAAATGGTTATGTGTGTAAGTGATAACATAAAGTTGAAGCTTTTTAATATTAGACAATAATATGCATGAAAACACATTCATTTACAGTTGCTTGTTTCCTATATGAGTTACATAAAAACAGACATTAATACATTGTTCATCATCTCTCATATAACTATATTCACTGCTGTGCTGCTTATTTGTTTTCAAAGTTATTGAGGGTGAAACAAACGTCTCTTAATGATTTTCATCAGAAAAACATCACCCACTAACAAAAAACACCTGCAGCAGCACAGGCAGCGACCTGTTGAAGCCGGTATTTAAGCTGCAGGCATGGAAGATTTTGAATTAGGGCCAGTATTGGTTAAATAAAGTGTTTATTTAAGCAATGTCGACATGCAAGAAGAAGATGTAAAATCAGCTTTTGACAAAGTACAACTACGTTTTAAATCATCAAATTGTTGGCCAAGAATAAATGACCATTACATCACCTGTTATAATAACTTTAGTAAAATATTTTTTTCATTCACTGTGTCTGTCCTGATCGAAATATGCATGTAGTTACACTCAAATAGACATGACAGGGGATGAACACATATTCTTTATGCTTCCCTTCACATTATTCCTCTTCCTCTGGCCAATCTTAACAAGTTGATCAGTTAAACCAGTGGACCGACCAGCCTAGGAAGTGACTGGCTGGGAGGGTCAGACAACAGTTTTTTTTTACTCAGCAGAGATGAAAGAGACGTGAGGCAACCCGCGGTGACGAGAGGGGACTGAAAAACACTATTTATCCCGGGTGAAAAGAGATGGTAATTTTCCTGATCTCACTTAACATGCTGCATTAGTAGTTGAGTTTCTGGCCTGGCCAGTCTATGCTGGGACAGGAGCAAGACGCACTTTGTCTAAGCTTTTTAATATTCGACAATAATATGGACTAAAACTTTACATATATGGTCGATGACTGAGGGAATAGGTAGCATCCATCCATCCATACATCCATCCATATTCTGCCGCTTATCCAGGGGCCGGGGCGCGGTTCCCAGCAACACTCATCAGCTCCTCCTGGTGGATCCCAAGGTGTTCCCAGGCCAGGAGAGATATGTAATCCATCCAGCGTCTTCTGGGTCTCCTCGCAGTTGGACATACCAACTCCTCCAAAGGGAGGCGCCTAGGAGGCATCCTGACCAGATATCCACCTCAGCTGGCTCCTTTCGATGCGAAGGAACAACGATCTACTCTTAGCCTCCCCCATGTGTCTGAACTCCAGACCCTGTCTCTAAGGCTGAGCACAGACACTCTACAGAAGAAACTCATTTTGGCCACTTGTATCCGTGATCTCATAGGCATAGTAGCATGGGCACTGTAAAGGTAAAGTGGCATTATCCCACTAATACTACTCTTGGGGTGGGGGTGGGGGTTGATCCATTTTTAGGTGTCCTTGCCCTCATTGATTGGGTTTTATGTATCAGTATATGGTGTAGAGCGCCCGGTTGCTTGCACGTGACATTGTGCTGTGCTGTTGCTCCGAGGCTCTACTGAGGTTTTGTGCACATTTAGTAAGGTTGGGCTCTTGTAGGCGATTACTTTTTATGAATTGAATGTTAAATGAAATAACTTTTAAAGACTTAAATCTGTGTGTTACACTGTGTACTTTGGTTAGCTTGAGCCACAACAGGTTGCCTGTTCTGGGTCGCACAAATATGGTTTCTGTTTAATATTTCACAAGTTCACTCAAGCATTTGGCAGCAGCCCCGAGGCCCATAGGCACGGTTTTGATTATTTATCTTTACTTCATAAGGCAGCACTGTTGTCTCACAGCAAGAAGGTCTTGGGTTGGAGACCTGGCTGGGGCCTTTCTGTGTGGAGTTTGCATGTTCTCCCTGTGCTTGCTTGGGTTTCCTCTGGGTGCTCTGGTTTCCTCCCATTGTCAAAAAACATGTTTGAAAGGTTAATTATCCTGTCAGTGACTGTGATGAAGGCACTGACATAGATCTGGAGTTGGCTGCCCACTGCTCCTAGTACGTAGGATGGGTTAAATGCAGAGACTGAATTTCGCTCTATATGTGTGACAAATAAAATACCTTTATATACAATATCTTGTTTATTGCACGTTCACATGGGATACTGTTTAGATGCACAGACATATAACTGTCACTCAGCACTTTAACCTTTCACAAGTTCACACAAAGATATGTACATATTCATACAATAATTCCCAAACCAAACATGGAAAGCTGTTTCCGCACAGACTGTAAATCTGCCACTGTCCAGCAGCTGTTCTGATATATTTTTGATTTAATGCACAGCTCTAATACAGACAGAAGCACTCATTGAAGGAAAGAAGCAGCCAGGCAGGCAAACAAATTCAGAGACTGACTATGGAAGAGAGCATGGGAAGATGATAAATGCTCAGTCTTGGAGGCACACAGCTTTGAGAAACAGCATACAAAAGATTTCTCACTTGAGCTATAGGAGGGGAAATACTCAACACTTTTACCTGGCATCTCATCTTATTGTGTGGACTTTTTTTTTTTTTTTTACAGCTCAAACAGCTTTTTCTTCTTCTCTCCACCGCCACAGCTCCTCCATTCTCTCCCTTAACATGATTGATGGTGTTCCCCGCCAGCTCTCTCTCTACCTTTACGGTTATTTGTAGGCGAAAAATCACATTAAGAGACTTGCGATAGCAGCCATTTGGTTGTTTATACCTTTGTTTACTGTCTTTGTTAACTTTGTTTATTTTCTTTTTCCTCTTCCTTGTCAAGACCTTATTTCCCCCCCTTTTATTTAATGCTTCTCAACTCAGGAGGCGTGAAAGCAAAGTCAGAGTCCTCTTACTTTGGTACAAATCAGAGAATGAGTTATGTCACACTGATTGGGTCAAGTTTTCAGACACTAAAGTTTCAAACAAACCATAATTAGCATACAGCAACTGACTTAAATGTACTGACAGTGTCCTAACATATGTAGAGGCTTTGTTGATCTGGCTAGAATAAATCAGCTTCTAAAGTACATGAGAAATACAATTTTTACCCACAACCTATTACTTATACACGTGTACGCTTAAACACATTATGCTTTAAGTACATTAATCATAATGTGTTTACAGCTGTAAGCACATTATCATTGTACAGGTTCAGTCTGACAGTTGTGCTTATTGTTGACAGATGAATGAACAGCATGAGTGGCCAATTTAAAAAACTGTCAGTCAAAGATGTTTATCAACGCGGTAACAGGAAACTAGATGAAGGAAAATGATTACTGGTATATGTTCTCCTCTTCCACAGAAAAATGTAAGAAGGACATTCCAGGTAAAACACTTATTATACTTGTCAATCAATCAATCAATTTTTATTTGTATAGCGCCAAACCACAACAAAGTCATCTCAAGGCACTTTACACATAGAGCAGGTCTAAACTGAACTCTTCAGGTTTGATTTGTGCAAAATGTTTGTGCTCTTACTGCTCCTATTTAAAATATACTCAGGACAAGATTATTTGATTTCACCAAGATCTGGATAACTGGATAAACAGAATCAGTGAATTTGGTGTGGAAGGTGAAGAGGTGTGTCAGGGTGTTAGAGGAGACTCTGTCTGAGCCAGTGGACCAGTCCAGATACAAAATACATGTTAAAACTCTGCTATTCTTTATTCAAGTTTTACTCCAAACTGTATTTTCCCAACAAACAGCAAATAACCAAACTGCACACAGTGTTCAACTCAGGACTCCACTTTATTGGTATTCTATATATGTCCAACAGGTGTTACAGAAATGTTACGAAATTACAATCCAGAGCAGAAGGTCTAGAGCCACAATCAGAAAAATAAAGTGTTCAGAAAATTAAAACATAAAACTGGAATCATCACTAAATGTACAGCAACAACTGAACATTAAAAAACAAAAGAAATACAACTTTATGTTGAAATACAAAAGATAAATTGTCACCCCTCACCACTACTTGAACTACCAATAATGTTTGAAAATAAGCAAAAAAAAACACCTGACTCCTCTTCCCTTTCTCTTTCCCAACTTCACATGCAGAAATGAAACCTCTTGTACATTTAGATAAAGATAAATAAACTAACCCTCACCCTAATGTTAAGCTACAGACACTTCAGCTACTCAATGTTTCATCTAAATCATTATTATATATTAGTAGATACAAAAGTAAGTGCGTTGCATGAGCTAATCAATGTGTAATGTAGCAAATATTCAATATCCTCATATTTGTCCTCATCAAACTATTTCATATTGATAAAATTAGAAGAATCAGAAGACAGTTAAACCACATGTAGTATATGTCTCTAAAACATAATCAGATTATACAGTATAGAATTCATTGTGGTGATGTAATTAATCTGAAAAGTAGTTGGTGAGAATAGATAAATGTAGGACATAAAAAGTATAATATCTCCCTCTGATATGTAGTGAAGTAGAAGAGTAAAGTACAAATAGCGATTAGTGTACAAATACTAATTTGTAGTAAACACAGCTTCACACAGAGGGGAAAAAAACACAATAAAAAAAGAAATCAGAATGATGATTACAACAACATCAGTAATAAAAGTAGATGGTCATAAAAGTACATAGTGACAGACAGTTAAATACTAGGGAGTTAAAGTAAGTTTTAAGGGTTTTCTTGAAAGTTTCAATGGAGAAGATAGAAATGAGGAAGAGATTTCCAGTTTTGAGGCAGTAATGGAGAAGGCTCTGTCCCCATAGCACTTAGTCCTGGATCTGTGGACAAAGTGTCTGGTCAGATGACCTCAGTTATCTGCCAGTATGGTATGGGGACAGGAGTACTGTTATATACAGGGGAGCGAGTCCATTCATAGCCTTGTAAACAATCGTTAGAGTTAGGGTCATTTCAATTCTGTACTTAACAGGAAGCCAGTGCAGGGAGGCATGAATGGAAATGATATGATCCCTCTTTTTTGATTTCGTCAGAACCTTTTGCTGCAGCATTTTGAATGATTCGGAGATGGGATAAACTGGACTGCAGGATACCAAAGTATAATGAAGTACAGTAATCAAGGCGGGATGATATGAATGCATGAATGACTTTCTCCAGGTCAGAAGTACAAAGTAATGATTTGAGTTTTGAGAGTAGTACAGCAAAGACAGATCAATACTTAATTCATCACTGTTATGGGTGGAGTGGGTTGTGTTTCCTTTTTTCCCCACATGTTTCTGTTTCCTCTATTAGGTTCTACCCTGCCATCTCTGTACAGTGATGTGTGTGGCTGCACCCATAACATAATACCAGCACCCACTTGTTGGTTAGCAGTTAGAAGGGCAAGGGATACAGCAGACAGTGACAATGGGCTATTCGGCTCTTAGTTCTCAATGTCTTCTTTTTTGATGTTACCTTTTATTTGTTTTTTTATCTAGTTAATCAGTTTAGTTGTCTGTGCTTTCCTCTTTTGAGAAATAAAAAACCTAATTTTGTGTTAATCTAACTCAGTTTACCTTGTCGTTTTTTGTCATTCCCCGGGTAACATCACTGTTACTCCCCTCATACCCTGTATTTTAATTTGGGGAGCTAAATCCTAGGTAGAGATCAAATTCTCTGACAAAGTTAGGCATTTCAGGGCTCTAGCCACTGAAGTTCCCCCTTTCAAGACGCCTCGAGCATGACATGCTCCAGAAGATACACAGGTATGGTTTGACTTAGGCAGGCTCTGTGGAGGTTTCAGATTTAGGTAGCAAGTTCACTCATGAAAAAGGACATCCCCTGTATTTTTATTCGGGGATGTAACAATCACTGTGTTACTGCTCTTAGTCAATTGGGCAAAAGAACACAAAGCCAGGTTTATCATGAATGTAGCAGGCTGGGTAAAGAAGCTCAGTGAATTCAGAAGTAAAGGTGCAGAGGTGACTCAGTTTGTTGGAGGACACATCGTAGTAGGACAGAGTGCCAGCAGGCCAGTCCAGATACACTCCAACTTTTCTATGGCCAGAAGAGGAATCCGAACTCTTCCAAAGTTCTCCATTATGCTGTGCAGTTAGTGCTGTATTTACACCAAAATACCAGGATACTTTATTACATCCCAACTCAACATCAGAACCTTTTCCTTTCCTTGCAATTCTATTGTACGTTACACCCACACCAACGCCATTGTCATAAGTATTATACCACTCTACCTCCCAGTAATGGCGCCCATCAAGCCCCTCTTTGCACAAAACCTGAGGTGATGAATCAAATCTCTCAGGGTTATCAGGATACTCCTGCCATTCTCCATAGGTTGCTTTTTTGTTTCCATCAGACAGAGTGAGCCAGCCGCTTGTTGTGTTTGGGTCCAGGTGGAGATCACAGGCATCTGATAGAGAGACCAATACACAATCTGTTATTATAATCCTCATCACCATCTACTTCACTTTACAACAGCATACAAACAATAAATATATTTCAACGTTCACATGTCGTTGTATATTGTTATTTAATGGCAACATGTTAAGAAAGTGGAAACTAATGCAGAAAAAAATTACTTACACCACATTAAAGCACTTTTGTCTGTGATCGTCTTCACAGGAGGGACGGCAGGCTTTGAAAAGTCATCAGTGACCAGAATGCCCTCCTTGTAATGGTAGATGGTCGCTCCTTTGTGTTTCTCATTTGCTATGGCTGTTGCTAGAAAACGGACAGTGCTGCTGTTCTTCAGAGGTTTGGCAAGATCATGGAAAGCTTTGGCTTTTTCTCTCATTTTAATTAACACTTCATCTGAGTACCAGTGGTCCTCATCAGTACTTCTTAATTCAAGTGAATGCAAGTAGGTGGTCATCGCATCAAGGCAGGGGTCAGCACTTTCCAGAGAGGTGAAGACATAGCACAGAGCGTCTTCTACACCTGAAGCAAGAACCTCTCTATCCAACTCTGACTGATTTGGGACGATTTTTGTGTTTGTTCCCTCCATCATGTCTACACAGGACCTAATGACATTGATCTCTCTCTCTTTGTGATCCAGCCACTTGCTTAGTTTTTCATGACTGAATAGTGACTTGTCTCTGTCTTCAAAGAGTTTCTTCAATGAGCTCTCATCTTCTTTGCCTTCACGGATGGAGGGAAGTGTCTTCTTAATGGCCTGCTGAAGCGAAGATGTGAAATTATTACACAGTTTTTTAAAACTTTTTAGAGTTTTGCTAATCTCTGGAAAGTTCTCTGAGACGCTGTCTGCCAGAGAATCGTTTAATCTCATGTTTATCTGTCTAAAACCTTCTAGAGCATCTTCAGCTTTCCTCACTATTCCAATGCTGATCTCACTCTTCAACTCAGCAGCTTTTATATCAAAATTCTTCAATGGCATCATCCAGACCTTCAGTGGAACAGTGTTCTCGCCCTTTTCTCCCAGTAGATTTGGAAGGTCTACATAGATCTTCACTGCATCTGCAAATGTTGCAGGGTTGCGTTCAAGAATGAGATCACCGTAGAATTTACAGGAGAATTTGTTTGTCAGCGCTTTTTCTTCTTCAGTCAGCTTGATGTCAACTTTCCCCTGAATATCAAATGATGGAATCTTCTTTATTACAGCTTCCATGCTGCCCTCGACGCCGTTAATGCTACCAGCACATAACTTCTCACTGTCAAATACAAAGAAAGCATTTGCTCCATAAAGGATGCCAGTGACCACATGTGTTGCCGAGCTCTTCTCAATAACATCTATGTGTTGCTCTTCCAGTTTTGCAAGTGTAGTCATGCACAACTGCTTGAAGTTGGTGGTAGCTTTGTACTGAAACGTCACTCTGCTCTGGTTTTTGAATTCCTTTTGGTCATTCAGGTACTTGGCAGATCCTCCAACTTCAATCAATCCACCCAGGAAACTTGCCTTCAGAGAAGCATCAACCTCCAGCAGAGAGGACTTGGATTCAATGGAGTCAGAAGCCGTAATCTGAAAGCCACTGCTTTGCTGAGATGTTTCAGTTGTGTTCTCTTGTAGAGTTTTACCATCCCACAAGGTGAAGCCTACAGAAAGTAAAAATCAACCATGTGTCAAAGTAGAAAAAACTGGTGGAACTTGTGGAATGTGGAAGACTGAAACAACAAGTATATTCCAGACTTCAGTTAGGTATGTCCAATCATAAACTACAGAGTAACTGGGATGTACAAACATGTTCTTTTTTCCTGTATTTCTTGCTTCAAACAAAAATATGTCAGTAAGGGCCACAGCCATATTCAAAGAGTTTCTTCTATCAATCAACACATTTAGATAATTGGACTTTTTTTTGTCCCATACGGCACCCATTGATTTTAGTGAAAGTTGCCTTAAATATTCTCTCTAGCTTTATATCCACATTGTATCTGCTTAGGCAAACCTATATTTGCTGGCTCCACTTATTTAGTAGCAAGTATACTGACAATGCCATTGCCCACTTGCTATTACAGCATACATCCCTGCTTATCCAGCTCCACTAGTCTTACAAATAGTCAGAAACTTTTCCACACCATTCTCTAATCCAAATTGCTTTCAAACCATCCTTGACACCTACCCTCACCAAGGCAGATAGTCATGAGGCCTTATACATTGTATCTGCTAAGCTTCAATGAGCCCAACTGGTTTATAGGCAATTTCATCTTGAATACTCTGGCCCACTCAGTTGTCCAGACACTGTTTAATTAGTTACATTAGACTTATAAAGAGCTGCTAATTAGTATGAAACACTTTCAATGCATGAATCATGCCCCTTGACCGTCTTAACTAAACAAAATAGAAAAGGAAGTTGTGCAATTGTGTGTAATGGTGCAGGCATGTCTACATGGTCACTCGAGGGGCATGTTCTCAATAATAATAATTTATTTTTTAAAACTGTCCAAGCTGGTTCCTTAATCTGTATGTTTTTCAGGGGACTTTCAGATATCTTCAAGGTTGCCAATTGAGATATGAGGTCATTCTGCAGCACATTAATGCTCTCGCCTTTTTCCATTGCTTCAGAAATTGCCTCTGCTCACAGACAAGCATATAAATCTCTCATTGCCACCTTTACCTTACTGCCTCTAAAGCTGCCTTTTTACTACTCTCACACACCCCCAACCCTTACATGCCATATTCATAGCATCTCATAGCATCTCCCATCTTCTCTAATTTCTTCTCAACTATCTCTTTCCGCCCTCGGCATACCAGATTTGAACCAGTTACATTCTCTCTTTATCATCAGTACTCTCCTTCCTTGGCTACTGACTCTCACCACTCTGTTGGCCCTGCCATTTGGTGCTAACTTTTTAATGTAATGGAAATTCTTATTATTCATCTTCTCTGATAAAATGTATGTACTATGTCATATGATTAGGTGTGTGTGTGTCATAATCTGCTGACCAAGACACCACTTATGTTACATGAACTGTGTGTGTCATAACCTGCTGATTGAGTGAACATCATGTATGTTAAAATCTACTGATTAATCACTTTCCTGATTGTAAAACACATTATGACGTGCCTATTGTGCTGACATTGTTCTGAACAAAGTCATCCTTTTTACAAGATAATGTATTGTATATAATCTGACAACTTCCCCTGCTCTGGGCTCATTCTTGCCATCTCACATTCGAGACAGCAAGGAGTCCGTCTGCAGGCGACATAATAAACTCTCAGAAAGACAAAAAACGACTTTGTGCTTCTTATTACAAAATTGCTGGAACACTAACTACTTTCTCCCCAGTGACAGGGACACCAGTATCCTGCAACCTTTCATTAAAAGCCTGCCACTGGACTTCACCCAACTGATGTTGTGGACCTTTTTAAAAGAACTGATCAATGCAGGGTCCCTTGGTACCCAGAGTTTTGCTAAAAAATGTCTTATTTCCGTAGGTTTAGCAGCTGCAAAAGCTGTGCAATAATTTTGTGGGTTTGACTTTGTGTGAGTAGAAGTGGACTTGAGTTATAGCTTGCAGACTTCACTTTATTCCACAATGTTAATGCAATTCTGATAATGTCAAAGCAATCATTGTACCATAAATAAAATGTCTTGAATAAAAACAAAAAAACAACATCATTAAATAAAAAGACTATCTGACTATGATGAAAAATATAAAACAAGTGTTCCTGATGCATAGGTTGACTTATACTGTTCAAAAGAAAGGGAAATGGATTCTGCCTATTGGTATAAAATGGGAGCCAGATATTGCTGTATAAATTCTGTGCTTATAGTATTTTATTGTCTCTGATTGAAAGTGAGGTGGGCTGATGTACAGTTGATATGCACTCACTTTGGTTTTAATGATCTAGCCAAAAAATAAAAAAAAATAAAAAAAATAAAGGCCTTATATAATTACATATTGGGAGCATGGGGAAAATATTAGCTGTCAACATAAAGTTTTACCTGGGATTAGTTCATCTTTCCGAGCGTCATAGAGCATCCCTAAGGTGAAAGGTCGGCCCAGTGCAGCTACTGCCATCTTACCTAAAGATATGTCTCCAACCTGTTTGGGAACATGACACAACATACTGCTGATCAAAGCAGACCCACACAACTGTCAACATTTCATCAAACTATCCAAAATGAGTTTTGTGAAGGGAGACATAACTGTTCAATCCTATATCAGGCAGATATAAATCTAAAATATAAAGTTCTTAGGTCCTTAGGTCATTAAAGCCAAAAGCTTGTCCTCACCCGATGAAGTTGTGTAGATCCGTTTGGTTGGGTGTTTTGTCTTCTTGATATTGTGAAGTGACTTGTATACTGCCAATTATTCCTCCTACTCAACTCTCCTCCTGACCCCACCCACCCCTGCCTCCTGATATGACTGCAACACTTTTTAATCAGGGCCGTGCAGATGGTGCTCATGGGGGGAGGGGGGAGGGTATGATTTCCTTTCTATTGTGTGTTTGTGTGTGTGTGTGTTTGTGTGTCTGTGTCTGTGTGTGTGTGTGTGTGTGTGTGTGTGTGTGTGTGCTGTTGGCAGTAACATATAACTGTATTTTATTTTCTGTGTTAATTGTGGGCCCACGCAATGGCTAGTGGGTATTCTAATAAACTAAACTAAGCTAAACTAAACTAAACACAATTTCAATACAAAAACAAAGGCATAAACTGAATGTGACGACACATCAAACTTGCCAGGACTTTCTTTCAGTGATTCATTTTCATTTCATTCATTTGCCTCTTTTTTTAAAGGGGCCTTTTTAAAACAATTGTATTACCAGACTGGGTATATTGTACAATTGCTGCTGTAGTTATGTGACCATGACATGATGCTAAGATCACTGACAGTGCTTTGAACTGGCTCACAGTGACTGACATGCTGTACTGCTGCAGCAGTTTGCTGAGATAGGCGAAACGTTGCAGCAGACTGGTAGCTGAGAGAGGTTGAAGCCCGAGTGAGGCAGATGCTCCAAGAAGAGATAGCTGCTGCACACTTAAAGCTCCAGGTAGAAAAAAAAAGCAACTGAATCAAAAAAGTGGAGGAAATAAACTGGAATGGGAATTTATGTGATGTTGTGAAGTTACATATATACTTCCAGATTATCTCTCCAACTGATCTCTTCTCTTGACCCCACCCACCCCTGCCTCCTGATATGACTGCAACCCTTTTTAATCAGGGCTATGCAGGGATGGGACGAGAGAGGGGGAGTCTTTGACTCTTTCTCTTTCTCTGTGTGTGTGTGTGTGTGTGTGTGTGTGTGTGTGTGTGTGTGTGTGTGTGTGTGTGAGTGTGTGTGTGTGCGTGTGTGTGTGTGTGTGTGTGTGCGTGCGTGCGTGCGTGCATGCGTCGGCAGTAACATGCTGCTGTCGCTGTTGTTCTTTCTGCTGCAATAACAAGAATACAAAAGAAAATACAAATACTTTACATAAGACAACAAGGCACCAGGTTCAAAAAAAGTGTGGGAATTAAACTGGAAGGGGAACATTTGATTACATATTCAGATAAAGGCCTCATCTTACTTTATGTCGAATTGTAGGACTAGGGCAGGATCAGTTGGGTGTTGTGGTGGACTCCCTTAAAGACAAAGATATTGAGCCACCATTAATAAATTGAATTATAGTGTTTATTGTTGTTTTTTGTTGTTGTGTGAATACATATTTAATATAAACTACTTTTACATGTGTTACTTTAACCTGTTATGCTCTTTGTAACTCAGCTGGTCAGGGATCCACTGCCTTTTTTTTTGCTTTAACCTCCTCTCTGTATAAGGCATCTTATACACACACACACACACGGTTACTCAGGGCACTTTTGGGGACATTACAGAGAAAGCATCGCCAATTAACTGGTCTTGAGTCTAAAATTTGTCCCCAAAAGTAACCTATGACACACACACACACACACACACACACACACACACACACACACACACACACACACACACACACACACATTCCTGTATTGGCACCAAGGTGAGGACTGAGTAAATCAACTGCAGAATGAGGACCACCATTTATGGTTCACTTACAGACAAATGCACAATATATTTCAACACTAGATGGCTCCCTGACTACATTTTCCACCTTAGATTCTTAAAAAATACAAATTTCAGCGTCTCTTCCGTGTTCAGTGTCTCTCCTCTGTGTTAAATGTCCTCTCCAAGCTGAATCTGTCCTCCGTTTAAATTTCAGGTCTCTGTCACACAGTCCTGCAGGCTGAATGTGCAGGTGTGAGGGGGGGTGGCCCCTCCCCTTGATGGGCCATTAACTAAAGCTGAGTTGAAGGCAGAGAGGACACCACAATATTCTACACTTCTCAACTCAGACTAGCAGGCCTGATTACAGGCTGGACGGGTGAAAATAAGTCATAAATCAAATTCAATCATACAATTATTCTGATATTTACAATTTTGCATGGAGAGTATTTTTTGTATATTCAGCGCTAATACTCATTTACTTAAGTAAAGTTTTGAATGAAGGATATTTACTTGTAAATGAGTATTTATACAATGTGATATTACAACTTGAATGTAAGTAAAAGGTCTAAGTATTTCTTATTACTGATAAACATACAGTAATACTTGGGTGTATATGATTAAACTTTACTTTTAAGAGAGGAGCTGGGCACATGGGCAAGTCACTGACCCAGCAGCAGTGCAGGTGTGAGGGGGGGCGGCCCCTCCCCTTGATGGGCCATTAATTAAGGCTGAGTTGAAGGCAGAGAGGACACCACAATATTCTACACTTCTCAGCTCAGACTCACAGGCCTGTTTACAGGCTGGACGGGTGAAAATAAGTCATAAATCACATTTATCACTACAGTTTACTGCAAAATAAGAATATTAACATTAAAGTCCCTCAGTTACTCGGTAGACTTATTGTTATGGGTGAGTAAAAGCAATTCTAACTTTGTTAATTAAATGAAAAGCATAGCATATAAACAGCCTGTAGAGGCCATTACAGTGGAAAAAAAGTGGGGACCGGCCTAAATGTCCTCACTTTGTAAAAAGGTCCTCACTCCAAAGGTAGGTCACTAAGAAAGCCATGCACACACACACACACACACACACACACACACACACACACACACACACACACACACACACACACACAACACACACACACACACACACACACACACACACACACACACACACACACAAACACACACACACGGAGTGCCATTTCAACATTTCATACATTTTCTAGAGAATCTGTCCATAATTATCACAGAGCTTTAATTACATATAATGTATTCATTATAATAATATAATAATAATAATTCACATAAATAATGTAATGCTCAGGTCTCCATTCAGTTTGTTTGACTATCCACTTTGCACAAGGAAGAAAGCTTAATAAATGTTAAAATTTCATAGACATAAAACTACATACTCAGCTGTGTCTATCCGTGGTTGTCTTTTCCTAAGTCCTTATGAATTCTCCTTCACATCTGTCCTTAACCTCATGACGTTGTCCATTGTCAAGGAAAATTGGTTAGGAAAAGACGATAGAAGATAGTTTTCCGTGCGATGTTGTTTCCTCCGAAGCGTCACGTGATGCGAGGTCTGTTTCTGATCACAGCTGGATCAGCTGTGATCAGAAATGTGCACTGTACTAATACTAATAAAAGTGAGCAGTTATCACTGAGCAGCAGTGTATTGTCTCGGCAGCTTGTTATATATTATAGTCTATTGGAAAATCCTGTAGGATTATAGATAAAAGGGTTCATTTATGTGATATATTCATTGTTTGCATTTTTTATTTACTGATATTCGGATTGTTTCATTTAATAACCCAGATGATTAGGGATCTTTAATCTCCTCCTCCCTCCCTCTCTCTCTCTATCCATCCAACTATATCTATTAACAATTGATGTACTATTAATGCATTCAATAACCTAAACTTCTTCCCCGGAGTTGTCTGTGCTTTCTCGTCTCACAGGTAATCTGGGCCTGTAGACGTCCGGATGACAGATTCCAGTCCCGGACCTACTAGCTTCAATGTTGATATTCAATGTGCTTCTCTCTCCTATTCTTCCTCTCTACCCCAACTGGTCGAGGCAGATGTTTTCCCACTTTGAGCCTGGTTCTGCCTGAGGTTTCTTCCTGTTAAAAGGGAGTTTTTTCTTGCCACTGTTGCCAAGTGCTTGCTCGTGTGGGAATGTTGGGTCTCTTTAAAATTAAAACCTGAAGAGTACGGATTGCGAAAATAGATTAAGGGACCTGTTCTGTGTGTAAAGTGCTTTGAGATGACTTTGTTGTGATTTGGCGCTATACAAATAAAGATTGATTGATTGATTGATTGTAAACCTATATAAAAATATATGATTAACTTCGTTCTTCACCATTTTATATAGTATTATAGTGGTAGCTATTCATGTTCTGTGAAATTCCAAGTTTAAACCAAGTTAGGCCTATAATTAAGTGCTTTTTTCTTGGTAAATGATGACACATCTGCTACTACTGTTTTCACAGACTTGTGGGATGTGGCAGTTGGTATAGTTTCAGTAGAAGTGTTGAAATGTTTCTTGATAAATGATGACACACCTGCTACTTAGGAATTTTACGGTCATCACCTTCCATGATGTGACAGGTGGAATAGTGCCATGGCCATCTTTGCTGTCTGTGTTTCTTCAGAATTCGTGTTTACACTTCACTGAGTTATGTGTTGTGTAACTCTGTGTTTCTGGCAAAGATTGTGAGAACATCTTTCACTAACCTTAAAGACAGGTTCACAATTTTTCAAGGTTGTCTTAAAACATCAGTCAGGTACCCAAATGATTATTGAAATAGATTATTCTTGCTGTAATCATTCTTCCTGTTCATACTGACCATTAGACGATTCCTTCATAATGCACTTACAATGGAAGTGATGGAGGACTAAATCCACAGTCCTCCTTCAAAAATGCAAAAACTTATTTAAAAGTTGATCTTCAGCCGTCCAAATGAGTCAAATCAAGTCGTCCATGTTTCAACATTACAGTGTTTTTAGTGCCAAAGTCTTTTTGTTACTATACTTCCACCACAGCTCAACAGGGAAACACTAAGAGGGAATTTGATGCTAAAAAGACTTTAAATGTGTCAGATATGCAGTTGTTATAATTAAAACTGATCTGGTGGCTTTTACTTATTTCTATTTGATTTCATTGTATTTGATTTTCTTTTTTTGGGATGTGAAGCACTTTGTTACTGTTGTCTGTGAAAGGTGCTTTATAAAAAAGGCTTTGCTTGCTTGCTTGTTTGCTTGAGCTGAGATTGGTTATTTATACTTCACATTGTAGTTAACAACAATCCTGCATGAATTCCAGCTGCTCTAAAAGCTACACAAATACTACGTAGAGCTTTATAGCTGGAAGAGAGAGATTTGGGGGGTTGATTCATTTAATTTTTGTTTGTGTCTGTGTTGTGTCTCAGGTCATCTATGTGCCCGGCTGTCTCAAAGTTCTTTGTTGGTGGATTTGCTCCTACCTGCCGGACTCACCTGTCCTGTGTGCTCAGTGTGCGGAAAAATGTGTTAAATATATACTGACTATAGAATAGGGATACTTCATTGCAGCTTTTAGATATTGTGGGATTTTTTGTTGTTGCTGTTGCTGTATTTTAGTCCCATCGTCACCATGACGTGAGCAGTTTCTAACAGGCACTGTATATAATATCTCTCTGTTGCTGGTCTGCGTGTACATTTATTTATTTTGCTAATATATTTGTTACATGTTTCACCTTGCTATCTTTACATGATCTATTATTTTGCATTATAAAATAATAATAAGTCAATCGACCCTGAAGATCAGAGCCAGTGGTGCCAAAAATGTAAGTATAACCAACACTGATGTTACACCTGCTGCCGGGACTGCTGTCAACACAAACCCACCAACAACCGGGGTAATAACACAGGACAAGCCAACAGAAGAAGCTGGAGATAGGGGTAACAGCTCAACAGCTCAAATTTTCCCCTCTCCCTCCCTATCTGGAGAAATGTGAGCTCCCCTGAAATCCATGATAAAGTTTGCACACTGAGTATAAATACTATAACACAGAAATGTGCGTGTATTATTACATTACAAACTATTTAACTTTTTCCACTGTAATGTGGTGATTAACCTGGAATGTACATACAGTTTTCTGTGGAAGAGGAGAACATATACCAGTAATCCTTTTCCTTCATCTAGTTTCCTGTTACCACGTTGATACAAATCATTGACTGACAGTTTATTAAATTCACCAGTAATGCTGTTCATTAATCTGTTAACAATAAGCACAACTGTCAGACTGGAGGTGTGTCTGGGGAGAAGTCGGGAGAGGGCTGGATCACCTACTAGAATATAAGTCAGCATGTGAAATCAGAACAAACAGATCAAACTGGCAGCTCCAGTTCGAAGCCACACCAAACTTACCTGAGCTACACAACTTTTCCAGGTAAGGACAAACTGGTGGAGACAGGGAGAGAAAGTTGACTGAGACAGTTTGATCAAATGTAAAAAGAAATATGATGTTAATTTTATGTTTTCCCTCAGGTTGACGACATGGCCTCTGATCAACTAGAGACGGCTGCCCTGGGTCGACCTTTCACCTTAGGGATGCTCTACGATACTCGTAAAGATGCACTGATCCCAGGTAAAACATTACTCATATTACATTACACTGAAAGCTGTATATAAGTTAATAAGGTGCATATTTTTTGTTTCAAGCAATGGTGGAACGTAACAAAATTTATTTACTCAAGTACTTAGGTACAGTATTGAGGTACTCGTGATTAATTCAGTATTTCCATGTGATGCTACTTTCTACATCTCAGAGGTAAATATTGTACTTTATACTCCACTACATTTATCTGACAGCTTTAGTTACTTTTCAGATGCAGATTTGACACAATGGATAATACAACAAGCTTTTAAAATACAACACATTGTTAAAGATGAAACCAAAAAGCAGTGTGTAGTCAGGCTCACATTTCAGATGTCTATGAGTTGTTAACAGCTCCACCAAATAGTGATTTTTCCCTCTAAACTTCTCACATGGTTTCATTTCAATAAATGTTAAAATTATCCAATATTTCAGAAAAAATCTAAGAAAAACAATCAGAAAAAAGAAAAAGTATTCATAGGGGCAATAGATGATGTGAAGTTACTATAAACTGTGTACTTGAAAGATAACAGATTGAGCAATTGAGCAGTGTCTGCAACGACTACAATGAGTTTTCAATGGCAAATTAAGGTAATATGATAGACTGTGTCAAATGCTGAAATAATGTCAAATTTAATCAGGGCAGACCCTTGACCAACATAAGTAAAAGGATTAGATCATTGGTCACCCTAAGTAGAGCAGTGTTTCAGTGCTGTGCTTTTTCTTGATTGCAACCTTTCAAAAATATCATGTTGATTCATGTGCGCTGTTAATTGATTGCATATGATCTTTTCTGATGTCTTTGACAAAGGATAAAAAATGTAGATTGTTCTAAAATGGTTGGCTTCATAAGTAAATATTTATTCATTATTATTATTATTTTTCTTAAGATCATTTTTCTTAAGATTATTATTATTATTATTGTTAGCCAGTGGTCAGTGAGCTGTTTTTTGTGAACTGGACTGTTTTTGCAATGAGGCTCATTTCAAGAGAGAGGGGCCAATTTTGCACCAACTGAATGCTTAATACCTTTACCGTAATACCATAATACATAATAAGTTATTGTAGATAGCTAATCTTAGATAGGAGGCTTATGGTTAGGGATTTTTTAGATGATTATTTAAGCTGGGACCTGATTGCAAATTTTGTTTTTTTTCATGTGAAAGCATGTTTTTGAATGACAATAAACGAACCTTGATACCTTATTTAAATACGTGCAAATGCAAAGGAGCACCAAGACTATTGATTTAGTTGTAAGCGCAGTTAATGATGCCTTTCACACTTTGTGGGTGCTTGGTAAATTACATGGTTTCTTTTTGTCTTAAAATATGAACAGGTATGATATTTCTATTATACAGGTTCATTTCAGTCATGTATACAAAAGCATAGTTAATACACAGCTAGGAGTTGGGCCTAATTATTTGGGAACCAATCATTTTTTTTTAATCTTATGGTTGTAGATACAGAGACCAATCCTCAACCAAGTTTACAATCAAATCTGATTTAAACCCCATCACGTACAAAAAAAACTTCACGTAATACTGTATGGTAATTGCAAAAAAAGTATTTTACTTTAAAAGCACTTTAAGCTCAAGTTATCATTAAGTCCATTTGGTGTCATGGTGTTGAGTGCTTATATCCAAAACATTTCTCTCTAAGAAAGTTTTTTCAGAGCATCACCTCCTCTAGTGGACATCATGACTTTCTCAATCCCACAGAATTTAAATGAAGAGGATACACTACGATTTGCTTCAGCATGATGATTTGCTATTTCTTATTTGTCTTATTTGTGCAGTTTTGGCATCTGCAAGAGTTGTGCAATCTTTTTGTGAATTGCCCTACAGCATTCAAATGCTGTGCCATGGTTTCTCAGCAAAGGTTAATATATAAAGAGTATTAAAGAGTAGCCACAATATAGCTACAGCTATGTTGACAGCAATAATACTGTAATATCCACAGGCACAGCTTTAAGCACAGCAAAACCAACAGGTAGCTACAGCTGATGCCACAGTGCTGATATACTGTCAGAACTTTGCAGCTCAGAGACTGGAAGTTTTTTATTGAGTAGGAAGATTAGTTGTTTGTACTGCTGTTCATGTTCATCTTGAAGCTTTGGTTTTTACTTATTTTAATAGATTGGTGATGTTTTTTTAATTTTCTACAGGTTTCACATTGTGGGATACCAACAGTTTACAAGAGAACACAGTTGAAACCTCTCAGCACAGCACTAACTTTCACATTACAGCATCTGACTCCATTGAATCCAAGTCCTCTCTGCTGGATGTTGATGCTTCTCTGAAGGCCAGTTTCCTAGGTGGACTGATTGAAGTTGGAGGATCTGCCAAGTACCTGAATGATCAGAAGAAATTCAAAAATCAGAGCAGAGTGACGTTTCAGTACAAAGCTACCACCAACTTCAAGCAGTTGTCGAAGACTAAACTTGCAATCCTGGACGAGCAACAGAAAAATGTTATTGAGAAGAGCTCAGCAACACACGTGGTGACTGGCATCCTTTATGGAGCAAATGCTTTCTTTGTATTTGACAGTGAGAAGTTAGATGCTAGCAGTGTTCAGGAAGTCCAGGGCCACATGGAAGCTGTGATAAAGAAGATTCCATCATTTGATATTGAGGGGAAAGTTGAGATCAAACTGACTGAAGAAGAAAAAGCCCTGACAAACAAATTCTCCTGCAAATTCTACGGGGATCTCATTCTTGAAAGCAACCCTGCAACATTTGTAGAGGCAGTGAAGACTTATGTAGAGCTTCCAAAGCTACTGGGAGAAAATAAAGAGAACGCTGTTCCACTGAAGGTCTGGATGATGCCGCTGAAGAATTTTGATTCCAAAGCTGCTGAGTCAAAGGGTGAGATCAGCACTGGAATTCTGAAGAAAGCTGAAGATACTCTAGAAGATCTTAGGCAGATAGAAATGAGATGCAACGATTCTCTGGCAGACAGCGTGTCAGAGAACTTTCCACAGATTCGAAAAAGTCTGAAAAGTTTCCAAAGACAGCGTAATAATTACACATCTGGACTCCAACAGGCCATGGCGAAGACAGTCATCTCCATCCGTGAAGGCAAAGAAGATGAGAGCTCACTGAAGAAACTCTTGGAAGACAGAGAAAAGTCCCCATTCAGTCATGAAAATCTAAGCAAGTGGCTGGATCACAAAGAGAGAGAGATCAATGTCATTGGGTCCTGTGTCGACATGATGAAGGGAACAAACACAAAAATTCTCCCAAATCAGTCAGAGTTGGATGAAGAGGTTCTTGGTGTAGAAGATGCTCTGTGCTTTGTCTTCACCTCTCTGGAAAGTGCTGACGGCTGCCTTAAAGCGATGCAGAACTACTCACATTCACTTGAATTAAAAAGTTCTGATGAAGAACCCTGGTACTTCTCAAATGAAGTGTTAACCAAAATGAGAGAAAAAGCCAAAGCTTTCCACGATCTTGCTAAACCTCTGAAGAACAGCAGCAGTGTCCGTTTCCTTGCAACAGCCATAGCAAATGAGAAACACAAAGGAGCGACCATCTACCATTACAATGAGGGCATTCTGGTCACTGATGACTTTTCAAAGCCTGCCGTCCCTCCTGTTAAGACCATCACAGACAAAAGGGCTTTAATGTGGTGTAAGTCATTTTTCAGGCATTTTATTTACTTCAATAAAGTATTTCATGTTATTTGTTAAAATTCTCTGGTTTTCCATTTAAAATATTTTGATAATTATCTATGCTGCAGTTTTTAAGAATAGATATACCATTTTATATTTACACACTAGCGTTCAAAAGTTGGGAATCACTCAGAAGTATAGATATTGATACTTCTTTTCAATACATTGCTAAAGTTACAAATTTCAATTATACTATCACTATACTGACATACAAGTATTAGAAAATGTGCATGCTCTTGTAAACTGCTGTGGATGGTGATGACGATGAAGAATAACAGATTGTGTTGTGTTTCTCTCCATCAGATGCCTGTGATCTCTCCCTGGACCCAAACACAGTAAACTACGGCCTTATTCTTTCTGATGACAACAAGAAGGTGACACGAGGAGCATGGCAGAAATATCCTGATAACCCAGAGAGGTTTGATTCTTGCCATCAGGCGTTGTGCAGAGAGGGGCTGACTGGGCGCTGTTACTGGGAAGTAGAGTGGAGTGATGGTTATAATGAAGATACAGCTGTAGGTGTAGCATACAAACAAATTGGCAGGAAAGGGAAAGACTTCAATTATTTAGGAAGTACTGATAAGTCATGGTGTTTTGGTGTCAATATGAACTTACCAGCACTTTTTTCAGGGCACAATAATAGCTGGCAGAATTACCCTCTTGTCTCAACTGGCTTCAAACGTGTTGGAGTGTATCTGGACTGGCCTGCTGGCACTCTGTCCTTTTACAATGTCTCCTCTAACAAACTGAGTCACCTCTACACCTTCAATGCTCATTTCACGCAGCCTGTTTACCCTGGCTGCTACATTCTCACCGGAACTGGCTCTCTGTTCTTTTGCCCCGTGGACTAAGAACAGTGACAAAGTGATGAAGTGAGTCTTGATCTGTCTTTAAACTCACCAATCATGGTGGAGTGTAACTAAGTATATTTACTCCAGTGCTGTATTTTCTCATATTATCTTTGTACTTCTACTTTACTACAATATCAGAGGGAGATATTATACTTTTTAACCCCGTACATATTTTTAGATGTATTCTATAGTCACTGGCTATTTTTAAGATTTAATATTTGATGCGTAAAACATATGATCAGTTTGTAAAGTATTCTTTGTTATTGGAATGACTACCAAACAGAAACTCAAGTGTCTCTCTTTTAATTTAAAAATTGCTCTTGCTTTTTTTTAATTTCATGATAACCAGACTCACCACTCACTCAGTAAGCACAACGATTCTCCTGTGGCAAAGTCCACAGTTGGGTTAGGTAACATGATTTTTATTTTTGCTTTTACCTTATTAAAACTTTACATTAGCATTAGTTTAGACTTGAATAATTGCATTTAAATCATTTGTTAATTTTGAAGTCATCTGATAATAATATAATGATGTGTGAATTTTTTTAAATTTCCAAGTTGATTGTGTGGGTGTAGTAGCTACATGGTAAATAACATTATGTCACCATCTACAGGAAAAACTATAATCTGATTGTTTTACAGAAACATGATATATGTGGTTTAACTGTCTTCTACTTTTATCAATAACAAATTATTATTTGCTACATTACACATTGATTAGCTCATGCAAAGCAGTAACTTTTATATCTACTAATATATAATAATGATTAAGGTGAAACATTGAGTAGCTTAAATAGCTTAATATTATAACTGTTCATTTATCTTTATCTTCATTTACAAGAGGTTTCATTTATGCATGTGAAGTTGGGGAAGAGGAAGGAAAGAGGAGGGAGGTTTTCTTTATCTTTAATTTCAAACATGGTTGGACATTAAGTAACTCAAATAGTGGTGATGGGTGGCAAAGTTTTATCTTTTGTTTTTTAACATTCAGTTGTTGCTGTTTTGTTTTTTATACACACAAAAAAATTTAAAAAAGAAGAAAAGCAAAAAAAAAAGATAATGCATTTAAAGGATTTATAATACCAAAATATCAACAATGATTGACAAAGTGATGATTCCAGTTTTATGTTTTAATCTTTCTAACACAAGTATAATGTACCACTCAGGAAACCTCTGCTGGCCTTTGTTTATCTGGTTGTGGTTCTGGACCTTCTGCTCTGAGCCTGACCAAGAGTCCATTTACTCACTGTGGTGACCTGATGCTGCAGCCACAACATTGTCTTTAACATGGTGTTTGGATTTTGTAAATGTTGCTGATGTTTATAGAGCTGAAGATCTGCTGGATTGTAATTTCGTAACATTTCTGTAACACCTGTTGGACATCTGTAGAACAACAATAAAGTGGAGTCCTGAGTTGACCACTGTGTGCAGTTTGTTTATTTGCTGATTGAAAATCCAATTAAAACCTGCTTTTTTGTGTAAATAGTGTTCATATTGTGACTCTTCATAGTATCCCTTCATAATTAGCCTGCATACCAAATTTCTGAATCCCAAATCATGCATAAATACCAGTCATGATGTGTGATATATCCTTAGTAAAGCTTTTAGAGAGCAGAGTGAGTTTAGTTTTTTATGCTTTTTGTGAATGGAGAAAAAAACATTTACAGTAACTGTATAATAGTCTGTGAGCAAAGTTATTTCAATTAATTAAAGTAAATGTGAAGAATGCAACACTAGTTTTGAATAGTGAATTTTGAATTGAATGTGTGAATGTGTCAAAAACTCAAACAAAATGTGTAAGAGCTGCACAAATCTTTTTTTAACAGTCACATAGTGCTTTACACAGTACTTTACAGTACATTCAATAAAATTTCAGGCTGAAATAAATATGTTTAGGCTTGTTTTAATGAGTCACACTGAGAGATGATGAAGTTCTCCAACAGAGCACAGTTGACTGCCCTCAGCCCAGCAGTGCCTTAGAAATCACTCCTTCTGATTCCATTGAAGACGAGTCTTCTCTGCTGGATGTTGAAGCGTCTCTGAAAGCCAGTTTCCTGCATGGACTGATTGAAGTTGGAGGATCTGCCAAGTATCTAAATTATACAAGAACATTCAAGAATCAGAGCCGAGTGACACTTCAATACAAAGGACCACCAACGTCAAACAGTTGATGGACTGATCTTTGAAACAAGCAGTATTCAGAATTTTTTGAGATGGGGTGAATTTCAGTTTCTAGCAATGTTCAGGAAGTCCAGGGCAGAATGGAAGCAAGGTGGTGTCCAGTTAACCAGTAACTGCTAATTCCATGGGGACTTATTTACTGCAAAAAAACCTACAACTTTTCAGGATGGGATGCAAACCTACCAACAACCTCCACAAATGTCAAAGACACAAAATACTGTTTCAATGACAATATATTTCATCCCGATGGCAATTTTCTGTTCTGGAGCAGGTCAGATGGTCACTGATGGCAGCACTATAATACTTGGAAATGTTTGCAACACTGGAATCCATATGGTAACTGGAAATGATGAGATGCAACGATTCTCTCGAAGACAAAAGGGTGAAAAATGTTTCCACAGATTCAAAAGATGTGCAATTTACAAAAAAATCTGTAATGTTAAACCTTCAACAGACCATTGCAAAGAAACAGACACTGGAAGTCTTTGAAGAAAACCTCAAATCACCATGCAACATCAATATCTTAAAGAGGCAGAGAGAATTTGATATGAGGTTATAACCCCTACCTGAATGTAACCCCCGGTTACCAAAACAGTGAAATAAAATAATTGGATAACTTAGGAAATTGATTAAATAAAAGTGTATTTTATGGGTTTGATTTTAATAATACAATTAATTAATAACAAAAATAAATAATTAATTTTTAAATGTATTTAGATAAACAACCGTTATAAATAACCGCTGTACCAGAGACAGACTATAAAAGCCTGTGTTACCAAGCTGTCAAAGCAGCAGCTGATCCAGACCCAGACAGTTGAGCCGAACCCAGAGTAATTGAAGTTGATTGAAAGAGAGCTAAACCTGGAGCAGTCACCCTACTGCTGCTCTTTCTGCCGTAGAAAATTCCCGGTGAGTTTGAATTTAAACCAATTTGTTGTAAATATAGCAATATTCACTGAAAAGAAGAAGAAACAAAAAGAAAAACGTTAGCGCTAGCCGCGCTGGCCGCGCTAGCGTTAGCAACGGTTAGCCACCGCTAATGTTGTCAACCGTTGGTGGCTGTTTATAGCCGTGGGTGCTAACTGTCCTAGCGTTAGCGGAAGTTAGCAACCGCTAGCATTGGTAGCGGTTTTTAGCCTTGGATGCTGTCAACGGTCCTAGCGTTAGCGGAAGTTAGCCACTGCTAGCATTGGTAACCGTTTATAGCCGTTGGTGCTAACAACGCTAACGTTAGCAATTGTGAATTAATACCTGATTAGTAACTATTTTGAGTTGTGTGTCTATAGAAATCAATTTGTATATAAGTCAATGTTAAAGTTTTATTAGTTGTACTGTAATTATCATTGTAGATATCTTAAGCTAAATTCATATAACCTGTTTATAATTCTGTTATTGATTTTTAATGTCTTAATGATTGAAAAGAAAAGAGAAAAGATAAAACATGACAAGATAAGGAAGAAAGCAAGTTTAATTTTGTTTAGTTTATTAAAATTTCAATGAAATGATAATTTGTAAATATAGAACAAGAGTGAAAAGGGGGAAAAAAAAGTATTTGAGCTGTGTAGTGATTATTATTATTTTTTGGCTTTGTGGTTACAAGGCCAGGTCCTCGTACTCGTCCTCGTCATCGTCCTTGTCATCATCCTCCTCATCACCCTCCTCATCATCCTCCTCGCCCTCATCATCCTTGTCATCCACTCCATCCTCATCATCCTCATCATCCTCGTCATCCCCTGCATCCTCGTAATCATCATCTGCACCACAGATTCTTCAGCTCGGCTGGTTCCAGTAGGGACATTACAGTAGGGCTGAAGTGGCGAGCGAACCCTGAACCAGTATAAACGTTTGTTTTGCTTCTTTTATTGATGCTTAAGTTTTTTTATATTGTTATTGTTGTTATTATTTTGTTAGCATTTTATTTTGTTGAATTAGAAAGGGAAGAATAAGGTTGAACCAACCACCTGTTGGGTAGAGACCAAAATAAAAATAAATAGTTTAATTACAGTATAGCTTAATTAGTAAAAAGACTAAACAAAGACATTTTAATCATTTAAATGTAGCACTTAATATAAAACATAATACTAAATTAAATTAATAATTAAATACTCACCCGACAGGAGGATTCCAGATTGTATGTAAAGAAAAGTATTTATTTTTGTATTTATTTATTTCTATACATGTGGTAGTGTCATTGTTATGTCTGGTAAATGTTGTTATTTTGAGAAAAGAGAAAAAAGAACTGATTAATGAAATTAAATAAATTGTGTTATTTACCTTTTAATCACAGTTTGTGTTTTGTGTCCAGTTGCTTTTCGAAGCCCATTTCTCCTGAGTGAATTCAGACTTCTGAGACGCTGGTCCAAATTGTATGTGAGTCCTCTCTTGTATTATAGAGAGGCTATCTCATTTTAAAGAGTCTACTTCTGGTTGTTATATGAAGGTGTTAACTAACTTCACTTTATTTCACTCTAATGGGAAACCTGATAACAATGGAGGTGAGCAGCACAGAGGAAGACGATATATCCGGTTTGTATGTTAGTAAGATCAGTTCATTGTTGGTTGAAATGTTTAGATTAGATTTGTTGACAATGAGAGGATAATCCTTTAGTATTTTTACCTTTTGGCTATCAGTTATCTTGAATTTAAATGTTTTAGAAGTACTATTTTTCACAATAAGTGACACATCTGCAGATCTCAGCTGCCTGAATATCTGAACTTGAAAAACTCAGAAAGGGTTCAACGTATCTACAGCTGAGCTCTACCTGTTGCCTTGAGCCAAAGGACAGCTGAAAAGCAAAATAATATTTTTTTTTACTATTTGATGAATAAAGATGAGGCGCTGACCTCACTAGCCGCAGGTTGTCTTCGTGTTCCTCAAACATGACTCGGTTTCCTCGTTAGAATCCAACAATGTCAGTGTTGTGACAACTTCTGAGATCGAAGCTGAAAAGGACTAAAGTTAGTTAGACTGCTTCAGCAAAATTAGGCTGAAAAAGGATTAAAACATGTTGACATGACACAGGAATAGACTGGTAGAGGAATGATCGGTTTTAATGAGCAAATATAAAATATGGATTTGGGTTTTCAAGTCAAATTCTTCTTGTTTTCAGTCCTCCATCTCCTCCTCTTCTGCTCCACAGTGACATCCTCATCTCCGCCTTTCTCTGCTCTTTATCCTCCGGTGATTTTTAAATGAGAGACAAGATAAGAGGAAGACAAATGCGGAAAGTTTCAGAGTTGTCAGATTGCTTTCACACTCCTCTGTCTAATGAATACGTTGTCTGTTAGAGTGAGTGTTTTTTTCTTTTCTTCTCATTTTAACCGAGCTTTCTAAAGAATAACGCTCTGTCTGGGTCAGAAATAGTGGTGAGTGCTGGTGGTGGAAGCAGGAGAATGACTCAGTGTTTCATAATGTGATTTAAACTACATATTTCTCATCACATTATCCAACATTAGTCCACATATATGCCTGGATCATCATCATCATCTTCATCTGTCATCAGCAGACAAAGGTGGATGATTGGACTTCATTTCAGAGAGCTGCAGGAATGCTTCACTGAAAAGATACTGCAGGTTTTCAGGATAATGAGACACTGCATACAGTATTAATTTAACCAGGTTTTGATTCAGTGCCAATTACAGTCAATATTTAGATTGAAAACAATCTGATTACCACTAGGGAATGGGAATTGATAAGATCTTGTTGATACCAATGTCATTATCGATTCCTTTATCAATCCCGGATCGTTATCTGAATTGTTTGAATGGGAAAAAAAGTTGTCCTACACAGGTTTTCAGTGACAATGCAACTATTTTATTACATACTGTTCATATTCTACCCTCGCAGTTTGTTCCCCTCCATAGAAAGTGTCTATACCAAATAAAATGTTGAAGCACAGATGTGTTTAGAAAGCATCAATAGTCGATCTGACTGATCAATAAATGTGATTAAACCTTGATTCATGTCTCAGAGAGCAGAGAGAGTGTATTCTTTAGCTTTTACACCACTAAACATCTCCTATCACACAATATCATGTCCTATTTTACCTAAGACATGAAAATATAACATAGCAATAATGATGGAAATGTCTCTTTTTGGTAGTTTTGAGTCTCTTTAGTCACTCCATCTCTATGGTTACTTTGGTAACCAGGTGGCAGCTGTCACTCAAACTAACTAGGTTGTTTTTAGTCATTTTTTCATCTCTTTTTGGTAGTTTTTGGGTTTCTATAGTCAATTTAAGTTTCTTTTTAGTCATAGTCTCTTTTTTGTATTTTTTTTGGTGTCTTTAGTCAGTCTGTGTCTCTTTTAGTCATGTTTGCATCTCTTTTTGGTGGTTAAATGTTATTTTATATGTAAAGGTAAAATGAGCAGAACTTTATGGAGCTGTGGGGTTTATTGTATAACCATTAGAGCCATCAGTCTTCACTGCTACATCATAAAAAGAAATCCTCATAACTACTATCTTATTAAAACTATTAACTATTCATTTCACTAAAACACATGGCAATAGATACGGAGATAATCTGACCCAGAACAGCCTCAATGGACAAACATTTGTAGCATCTATACAAAAGTATAACATTTTAAAATATTTTAATTTTGGTTCATTTTGTGCCACTTTAGGAAAAGTCATCAAATTTCAGAGTAAAAAACATTTGGGGTGTTTTTACAGCTGTCAAATGTCAAAATGGGTCAATTTTGATCTGACCAGTATGTAAGGGTTAAGGAAAGTTATCCCTGTCCTGTTGTACTCTTTCAGCTGCGGATGTGTTTGGACTAAAAAAAAAGGGTCCAAAATCTGTAACTCTGACCATCAGTGACCAGACAATCATAAACCACACCGTTTATCATTCAGACTAAAAAGAATCTCTTCTTATTGCAGGGATTGATATTAATAGTATTAATTTGACCAGGATGGCTGTGGCTCAGAAGGTAGAGCGGTCGAAGATCAGCAGCTCCTCCAGTACACATGTGCAAGATACTTAACCCCGGATTGCTCCTGATGGCTGTGCCAATAGTGTATGAATATGAGTGAATGGGTGGATATGGCATGTAGTGTAAAAGCGCTTTGAATGTTTAGAAAGAAAGTTTCTTCTTCAAACATATGGCCATCTTTTCTTTTTCACAGATCATCCTCTGACAGAACCAAGCTTCGTCTTCAAAGCAAACCGACGTGAGATGTAACAGCAGAACAATTCAGCCGCCCTCTCCAAAAATATACAGAGTACAATAATCATCAAAAAAAAATCTACTGACAAGGAAGCAGAATTATTTATCGTAGATGTTTATTATTGTTGTTTTGTTTTTTCACTTTTTCAATTACAGTGACAAGAGTATTTATAGTTACTCTCTCTCCACACACACACACACACACACACACACACACACACACACACACACAGACAGCTGTCTCACTCGCTGATGAATGCCATCCGATCTGTCTAACGCTCCCCGCGGCTCCGTCTCATCTGCACAACATTATTGCTTTTGTTTGTGGAAAGTTGATCACGGCTCCTGCGCTGGTTGTTGAAGGAAACGATGTGCGGAGAGGTAAAAAAAAAATGCACCACAAATGATCCTGTGAAGTCTCTCCTCATTGCTACGCTTGTTAACTTCATTCATTCACTTGCAAAAGACTCGAAGTCTCCTCTGCGTCAAATCACCTTTAATATAATAGTAAATTCAAACCTCGGTAACTGCCATCAGTAGTTAGACCATGAACTGTTGTTGTCATGAGTCTGATGAAGCACTTTGTCATGTTTTTAATGAGCTGAATGTCCTGTGTGGTTTGTTTGCACCTCTTCCTCTGCAGTACAAACTGTGCATAAAGCCTTTTCCTCTTTATTTTCTCTGAAATAATCTTAATAATAGGTTTTATTGAGCTGATGTTCTCCCAGTTGGAGTATTTTGTCATCACACTCAGCTCCACCTCCTAACTATTATCCAATTGTTTCACTGTTTTTTTCTGTATGCAGGCTTTTCTGTCAATGAATGATCATCTTGGCTGAAGTATATTTAGGCTCCATTAATCCTCCCAGCACCAGCGTCAAAGCCCTAGTGTCTATGACTCCTTCTGATTGGCTGCTATTTAAAAGGCTCTATCCCTACACCTCCGTATAAATCGACCGGGTCAGTACCATAGCTTTTAAAATAAAGCTTCTTCTTATGTCAGTTTGTTTGTTCATTGATTGTAACATGCAAATAAAAGTAAAATCAGTCAGGAAGAGAAGGGAACTTGCTTTCCCCTTCCCTTTTTCCCCATTAAATTCACCTTTCAATACTTTAAAGGTGCAGTGTGTAGAATTTAGTGGCATCTGGTGCAACAGACTTGGTAAAAATAGAATATAATAAGCATAAGTATGTTTTGATCAGAGTAAAATCATCTGAAAATAAGAATTGTGGTGATTTTGTTACCTTAGAATGAGGCTTTTTAATCTACATAGTGCTCCTTATGTAGATGAAAAAGGCTCCTCCAGGGAGGCAGCCATGTTTTTACAGTAGCCTGGAACGGACACACCAAAAACACCGGCTCTAGAGAGGGCCTTTGTGCATCCAATGTAGGAAGGAGAGAGTGAGGGTGAGGGATATTGAGTCAGTTGAAATCTGCAGCCTCACCACTAGATGTCACTGGATCCTACACACTGGTCCTTTAACTCTTTAATGACCCTCTGGAAGACAGTGAGTTAAAATAGTTATGAGACAAGTTAATGATCTGTCCCTCCTTACTCCTTTCTTTCATTCTTTCCTTCCTTCCTTCCTTCCTTCCTTCCTTCCTTCCTTCCTTCCTTCCTTCCTTCCTTCCTTCCTTCCTTCCTTCCTTCCCTCTTTCCTTCCTTCCTTCCTTCCTTCCTCCTTCCTCCTTACTCCTTTCCTTCCTTCCTTCCGTCCTTCTTCCTTTCCTTTCCCCCTCCTTCCTTACTCCTTTCTTTCCTTCCTTCCTTCCTTCCTTACTCCTTTCCTTCCTTCCTTCCTTCCTTCCTTCCTTCCTTCCTTCCTTCCTTCCTTCCTTCCTTCCTTCCTTCCTCCCTTCCTCCTTCCTTCCTTTCTACCTTCCTCCTTACTCCTTACTCCTTTCGTTCCTTCCTTCCTTCCTTCCTTCCTTCCTCCTTCCTTCCTTCCTTCCTTCCTTCTTCCTTTCCTTCCCCCCTCCTTCCTTACTCCTTTCCTTCCTTCCTTCCTTCCTTCCTTCCTTCCTTCCTTCCTTCCTTCCTTCCTTCCTTCCTCCCTTCCTCCTTCCTTCCTTTCTACCTTCCTTCTTACTCCTTACTCCTTTCGTTCCTTCCTTCCTTCCTTCCTTCCTCCTTCCTTCCTTCCTTCCTTCCTTCTTCCTTTCCTTCCCCCCTCCTTCCTTACTCCTTTCTTTCCTTCCTTCCTTCCTTACTCCGTTCCTTCCTTCCTTCCTTCCTTCCTTCCTTCCTTCCTTCCTTCCTTCCTTCCTTCCTTCCTTACTCCTTTCCTTCCTTCCTTCCTTCCTTCCTTCCTTCCTTCCTTCCTTCCTTTCCTTCCACCCTCCTTCCTTACTCCTTTCTTTCCTTCCTTCCTTCCTTCCTTCCTTCCTTCCTTCCTTCCTTCCTTCCTTCCTTCCTTCCTTCCTTCCTTCCTTCCTTCCTTCCTTCCTTCCTTCCTTCCTTCCTTCCTCCTGTCCTTCCTTGACCAGAGGACAACAGGTGGGTCTGCTCCCTCATGGTGCCTTCAAGTGTGGCTGTTCAGAGTGGGAATAAACACTTTTTGCCTTCAGATGTAGTTGTACCTTAAAAATCCCAATTTTTACTGTCTCATCCTTGAGGGGCGTTTTGATGCTTATCAATCTGGAAACATTAGATTATTCACACATACAGCATTTACACACCAGTTAGCTGCTGTTAACTGATGTTCACACGTTTTTTCACACCATATCTCCATAACACACAAAAACACACACACACACACAAAAACACACATATTGTCTGTTATTGTCAATACGTGAGTTGTGCAGGGAAGCATTGAAAGTGTGTAATGATGTTACCTGACAGCCCATTAAACCGGAAGAGATGAGGATGCAATTAGTTTGTCATCCACGCTGGAGTTACTGCCGACAAAACAGATGGAAGGAGCGAAGGGGGAAGGAGAGGAGGTTTTATTTTCGAAAAGGTGGAGGAGTCTTTTTTAGGGTGAGCGGATGATTTCTGTGCAGATGTTTGACATGATATCAAATGATCGAGAGATGATGATTACTTGTGTGCTACTCTGGGTTGATTCAGCTGCTGAGTATAAAGGATGAGCTGAAGATAAAAGTTTCCTCTGTGGGGGATCGTTTTGTCTTTTTTTAAAGAAAAAAGAAATCAAGGCTTTCATACCAAAAAGTGACACTTCAATTTAAATGAGACTCCAGATTTACTGCAGACAGTTGCTACTCAGTCTTTAAGAAGGGTTCAGTAGTTTCTTAAAACAGCTGGGTAATGCAGATTTTAGCAAACGTTAATCAAACAGGAGGAAGCTTAATGAGCATTTCTGACAACAAGATAGTTAAACTGTAGGCTGACTTGTGTAACTTCACTTCACCCCCCCCCCCCCCCCCCTTCCACCCTCTACAGATCAATTAAAATGAAATGTGTGCAGCATCTTACAGATCTTTCTCTGTCTGGTTGTTTGGCATTGAAGAAGCTCTAGTGGGAGAGCAGCCGAGCGAGGCCGTGAAAACGTTTAATCAGATTTGAGCAAGGACAGATGCGTTCACACATGTGGACGATTAATTATCACAGGTAGCTGAAGACTAGTATTGTTTCATGGAGGCAGCAACTGAAAACAAGCATTACATCACTATGACTCCTGCTTATGGGAATATGACACAAGAACGGGAATAAAAGCAGTTGAATTTATTTAAATACCAGATGTGAAAGTATCAAAAATTGAGGAGCTGACAGCAGAGTTTTTCATATTATAACTAAATATCTCAATTACTGTTGGTGTTTATCCTTTATGAAGGGAATTAAATTGTGCATGGAATAACAATGATTCAACTTAAGTGATATTTTGTTCCAATTTGTATTATTAATCTAGTAGAAATGCTTTATTTTCTCTCCCAACTGTTTTTCACTTGCAGTACCGGCTTTCTGCCAGTAGGAGGTGTGATGCTCCACCAATGAGCAGCAGTCACTCTGTTACCACACTCTCTCTCTCTCTCTCTCTCTCTCTCTCTCTCTCTCTCTCTCTCTCTCTCTCTCTCTCTCTCTCTCTCTCTCTCTCTCTCTCTCTCTGTGTCTGTCTGTCTGTCTGTCTGTCTATCTATCTATCTATCTATCTATCTATCTATCTATCTATCTATCTATCTATCTATCTATCTATCTATCTATCTATCTATCTATCTATCTATCTATCTATCTATCTATCTATCTATCTATCTATCTAGTCATTGCTATAAATTCTACACTATGTGAAGTTAATTGATTAGATGAAGATGCCACATATTGAGGATGACAATGACAGCATTAATTAACAAATTGAAGGATGAAGACAATAGTGATGACTATATTGATCCATGAGTGTGTGAAATTGATCAGAAACACAGATGATGATCATATCTGGCAGCACTGCAAACATGACAGTGGTGATGATTATGATTATGACATTATAAATGTGTATTGATAATCATATTTGTGATGTTTTGATGATGATTGTCAGACTTGATTAAATGATTAAGTGTTGACTAATTAATCAGTATTGATTGTGATTAGAGTCATATTATAGTAAATAATATATTAGCAGTATAATATTAAAGTGTTGAAAGTGGTGTTAGAGGTAATTAGCAAGTTAATTGATCATTGTAGAGCCTAATTAGCTCAACAAAAGAGAAAAAAACCCTTATTATGGTGCAGAGTTACAAAAGAAATCACACACAGTTTTAACACTTCTGACTTGCACGTTACAATTAACACATGTTCATTGAAATCATAAAACTTTACACATAGGCTTATACGTCAAAAATGTAAATACATAAACAAAAGACAAGTGATTTATACTGCTAGGTTAATAAAAAATTTTTTTTTTTTAAAGACTCTAAATGATGCCTTATACGTCATGTATTTGCCTGTATGGGTGGAGACCGTACAGTTTCATATATATTTGCATATGGCTGACTTTGACCAGAGCTTTCAACAGTATCCTGCAGCCTTCTTCAACATGTTTTTTTTTCTTTGTCTGCAAGCAGCATTTCTGTTTGTTCCCTATGATGCTCAATTTAATCAAATTTCATCAGAACATTAAAGAGATGAAAAAAACTGATTGTCTATAAAAGGGAAATACATATATAATTACATGTACATTTTAAATATAGAAATACCATGAAATATGGCGGCCGTGGATCAGGAGGTGGAGCGAATCATCCCCCTTCTGCTCCTTCAGTCTGTCGAAGTCTCCTTGGACAAAGGTTAAGGTTAGGGAGAGCTGCCGATGGTCACACAGCACCTTGTATGGTGGCTCGCTGCAATGAGTGGCAAAAATGGTAAAGCTCTACATAAATGCAGCCGTTTAATACAAATCACAAATACATTCATCAATCATGTCACAATATAACCTAATATTAATCATTTCTTGGACTCCATACAAAGAGAACTGAAGTCTGAATGAGTGAATCCAGAGGAGCTGTCCGCTCCGGCGTGGTGCTGAAACTGTCAAGGATCCATCAGCACCTGCAGTAGCTCCCGCGTTACGGTTCACCTCAACATTTTAGCCAAACTACACTTAACCAAACAATTAAAAGACATTTCTGAGTCACATTAATTCGCAAGAAATATCCTTTAATTGTAAAGTCAAGTGTAGTAATCTTTGGTTTCCAGCTTCTTCCCGTTGAGTGAAAACGACCGTGGTTGTTTTCTCGTGTAACATCACTAGAGAGGTCAAATCCGCCACATGCCCAAACGCCGAGGGTCCGTGTGACCGCAGCAGTCTTCAGGCGTCAGATTATAGACGACAAACATATCCAAGACTTGATTCAAGCGCGTGAGAGTGTCAGACCTGCAGGAGAAGCAGCGGCGTCGGTGTGATGTGAGAGTCGCCGCTGCTGACTTGTTGAAAAACTCCCCTGGCTGCATCCTCAACACATCTCCTCTCCCCCCCCTTTTTTGTTTGTTTGTCTTTTTGTTGTTTGTTACGGGACACCAGCGCGTCCGAGTCCCTTCAAATCTCCTCTTCCGTGGAGCTGATGAGTCCGCCTCTCCCATTTCTCTCATCTTCCCTCCACAAACCCTCACTAATCACGACTCGCTGTCCCTCCTCATTGCGTTAGATTTTTCTTTTTTTGACATTTCGTTTCCATCCTTCTTCGTTCCCACAAAATCCTCCATGCAGCTCTTGGAAGATTTTACGCACAGGGCGACGCCAAAGCATATGTTAGACTTGTATCCGGGCGCCTGAACGCAAGATCAGAACTGAACATTTTACGCATTTTAGAGCTTTTTATTAATTCCGAGCTGAGAGAGAAATCACCGTAAAACTGGAACCTGCTCCGATATACTCGTTACCTCCTGTCCACAAGCTCTCCAAGCTGCCGGCAGGGAAATTCTGCTTCTCAGCGATGTTTGTCACACATGAGCCGACATTCATTCAGTCTTTTTTTTTTCCAGCTTTAAAAATATAGACTGATTAGACTGTTAAGTACAGAAATGCTATATCTTACTTTTCGTCTTTCCGTCACGAAAAAAGCAGAAAAAAACTGGAAAACCAATCTTGAATTTGCGCACATATACTCAAATCACAAGCACGAGCAGAGTAATGCGATGTACCTGCATCCCACTGTGGAAATAGAGTAAATCCAACGCACGCAACAGCTTCAGTATAGTCGGGCTGTCGCAAGTTCATCACCGGTACCGACGACCTTCCCACACCCCCTTCTCCCCTCGCGCTTCATCCCGCAAAACCCAGAGACCCAGAGAGTGTATGTTCAGGGGCTCGCCTACCTCTGTACACCGCTCCCTCTTATCCCGGCTCCCATCCATCCATCCCACCAACCCTCCCCCGTCTCTCTCCATCTCCATCTCCATCTCCATCCATCGCCTCTCTTTTCTCCGGTCGGGTTTCCAGCTCCGTAGATAGAGGCTCTGCAGTCACGTGGGTCGGGGGAAAAAAGCGAGAGAGAGAGAGAGAGAGAGAGAGAGAGAGAGAGAGAGAGAGAGAGAGAGAGAGAGAGAGAGAGAGAGAGAGAGAGAGAGAGAGAGAGAGAGAGAGAGAGAGAGAGAGAGAGAGAGAGCGTCCCTCCTCCTCCTCCTCCGCAGTTTGCAGTGTGTTATGTCTCAGACTCTGAGGTAGAGAGTCAGAGCTGCTCGTCCGGCGGATCTCAACCTCTGAAACAAACCCCCGGTGTCTTCTCTCATCCTACCCCGCTTCCCTCCTCACTTACCCGGGATTGTTTCTCTCTGGAGCCCCCTGGAAGCTATCATTTCTTTCTTTTTTTTCTACCTTCCTTCTTCTTCGCGACTCCGGCCAACAGTTTGGTCTTTGGGATTTGTTTTTTATTTTTTATTTTTTGAATTATTACTATTCGGTGGTGATTTCACTCCAGCACTGTTCCCCGTTGCTGCTGCTGCTGCTGCTGCTGCTGCTGTTGCTGCCACTGCTGCTGCTGCTGCTTTTTACGCACCGACGCTTATTTTGGATTTGCTCATCACTGGAGGAAAAAAAAAAAACACAAAAATCAACGAGGTGGATCCGTGGATGCGCCTCTTTGGCTCAAACTGGAGATGGAAATGCTGATATTGTTGTTTCATTCCCTGTGGATATTGCAATGCAACACAGTGAGCGCCGACTCCATCATTCACATTGGTAAGACACCAACCGGGGCTTCTTTTTCTTTTTCTTTTTTTTTTGGGTGGCTTTTGCTGTGCAGGGCTTTGGCTATAAGGAGAGACGGGCTGGTGGTTGCATGCAGGGACGGCTTAAAAAAACACTAAATATAAGCAGAAAAGGACGATACTGATGCGTTTATGAAATATGGAGATATGTGGTGTTCAAGTTGAGTTATTACAGAATTTGAATATTAGAGCACACTGATTTTCAAGCCTCCTCTCATCTCTTGCACAAAAAAAAAAAAAAAAAAAAAAACCGACCCGACCTCACACCTGATTATCATTCCGATCTCTGTGCCAGGATAATGTGTAGGAAGGAAGGAGGCTGTTGCTTCCAGGCTCAGACGCACGCAGCGCAGGCTGGTAGAAGTACCCGCAAAGTGTTGCGCCGCGCCACCTCTCCATCTCTCCATCCATCCCTCCTTCCTTCACAGGCAGGGGAAGCTCATGTCGATGCATATTTACATTCACATGCAGAAAACCCGAGGCTGGCAGGAGATACTGGCCCGACGTGGGTGTTTGGAGGGTTTCGCTTTATCCATCCATCGTCCTCCCTCCCTCCCTCCCTCCCTCCCTCCGTCCTTCCCTCCCTCCTTCCTTCCCTCCCATCCACCCACCTCCTCCTCTTCTTCATTCTCCTCCTCCTCCTCCATCCTTCTCTCCCTCGCCTCCCCTCATCTATAAGCCTGAACTTTGAATTGGACGTGAGTGAAATGTTAATCAACTCTGCCAGAGGAAGAGATGACAAAGGGGACAAACGCCGACTGTTCGGGCTGTGAAACATCGTCGGCAACCCAAAAGCCAGTCGAGGAGCTGTGAGCCTCAGCATCACTTCTTCATCATTAGATTTCCTATGATTTCAGTCCACTCACTTTTTTTTTTTTTTTTGTGTGGTAAAAGTGGGAGTTTAGGGATGATCGTAGAGGATTTTTGAGAGTAGTGTAGGCAGTATGAGTATATGATTATACCACTGATGAACACATAGTCGCACTTTTCATATAAACTCCCCCCAATTTGCACTAATTCCACTTAGAGGCTCTATACTTCGCCCCTGAGATGATTGGATGCGGTAGGCAGCTGCCTTCAGTTTGGAAGAGAGCCATCCAGTTTGCAAAAAAAAAAAAAAAAAAAAGAAAAAAGGAGGAAGCAAATAATGATATTAATAATCCTTGGGTTTGACATTTCAGATCCCTGCTGCAGCTCAGACCATCAAACCCCGCCAGTGGTAGCACTGCGGTGGCCTGTATTTTTTAGCCAGGAGAGGAGGAGGAGGAGGAGGGGGGGATGAAGAGGGGGGGGGGGCATTCAGCTGAAGAAAATACACTTCCTACTTCAAATGCTTTTCCAAAAGCTACAGTGACAGATTGTTTCTAAAACGCTGCGTCTCCATTACAGCCATGTGTGATAAAGACGATTTATATAATAATGACAAACTAGTGTTACATGATCTGGCTTCTAACTTCAGCACCGACCAAGAATGTGTTGAATATTCATGCCACTAGTTAACATGGGAGAGTGGGAGTCTGTTTTTTTTTTTTTTTTTCTCTCTGTTTCCTCTGTGGTGACTTTCTAATTATGAAGTGAATATCTTTATTCATATGTAGATGATATGCACTTGGAGATATAACCCACGCTAGACTGAGGGAAATATTCTATATTGTACACACAGTATATATATTTCCAGTGAGTCTCAGAGGATGAATGGATGCACAGATGGATGAATACTTTACTGTCCCCCCTCAGGAGAAAATCTGTGTTGAGCCTGCACATGGAAACAACAGAGAACAGTGATACGAGATTATCAAGAACACAGAATAGTAAATACAGAAATATGCCAGGAGGAGGAGGAGGAGGGGTGATGATGCCAAACAGTGAAATCAAGACATGAACATGCAACTATGATGTGGTTGACATAGTAGGATGAATTGAAGAGCAAAGATAAAAAGAAAAGGAGGATTTCCAGGAGTTTAACCTGCAAAATGTTGAAGTAAAGTCACAATTAAGGCACCAAAAAGCAATGTTCTCTGGGTTTTCTCTGTGTCACTGTCAACTGAAAGCTGCATACAGTATCCCAAAAAATATCCATGTTGCAGCATAACATGTACAAAGCAACCAATATCGTGTTTGTAGCTTCAACGTGAGGCCTTTCTTGAGAGGCTGGTGAATATTCTCAACCCGAGGAGGCGCTTGTGGTCGTCCAAGCGAGGCGCAAACATGAAAATAAGTGTCGTACGGCGAGTGTGAATCCAGCCTCGGACATCTGGCTCTTGTTGCATCTCCTCGGTGGATCCCTGCAGGTTCTAGCAGTACAAATCACAGCCTGTTGAGACGTGTTAACTCACTCCAGTGATGCAGCAGCAGGGAACCTCACACAGTCCGCTGCAGAGAGCCAAAAGTCCTCGCTGATCCAACATGAATTTGTAGCCTTCAAATAGGATTTTCGGCAACTGAAAGTGTAGTTTACTTCAGGCTGGAACCCCTGCCTGTGTGTAAAAAGAGACTATTTCATACTTGTGATGAAAAGAAAGAAAGAAAAGGTTTAATATTATAAAACGCTCCTTGGTCCCTACAAAACCAACTGAACAGCCATGAATAACTGGTTGTGCTTTGCTTTGTACTTTATATTCCTGGTTCTTTATTCAGCCTCTGTGTATAAGCTTTATGATGCAATAATCAGTGATGTTTTGGAAGGTGTCCTGCGGCGTAATGCTCATGGTGCTCTGAATATCACTTTAGTACTGTGTTCATTGCTTTATTTGACTTGCACACTAGACCAGGGAACAGTATAACCAGTTACTAGAGAAGCAGATGTTAGTTTAGGTTGAATTAAGCCAGTCATTACCAACTTTATTTGGCTTGTGACTCATTAAAACGGGTGTACGTCAGACCCCACAGCTAAAATCATATGTAACATTACCTCAATAAACTCGTAACCCTTCACCTTTTAGTACCACCACATTGTTTCTTTATGCAGCTTGTTACTTTTTCTTGGTTTATCAAAGCCAGTAGGGGAACCCACTTCTTTGGCCTCAATGGATCATGATGCACTTGATGACTTCAACCCAAAAATGATCTTTTCCCTTCTTAGATAGTTTATTTTTGAGGTCTCTTGTAGGTCTAAATAGGTGAATGATCCCTTTAAATAACATTGTGACCCCCTCAGTTTTATCTTGAGACCACTTCAGGGGTCTCTAAAGCCCTTTAAATAACATGATGAGTCTGCAGGGAATCAGCAGGGTTATGTTATCTCTAGCAGCTCCACATTGATTCTCTTGAGGGACCCACTTTGTGAGATGAACTTGACGGCTATATTTTTCTGAATGATATTTATTTATGTAGTTAGAAGATGGAGAGATTTTTGGAAAATGAAAGCCTGAATTCCCTCCTTCCTCCCCGCCATCGTAGCTAATCTGTTATCGGCTGGCTGTGTTCAGAGCATCCGTTGTTTCCCCGCGAAGCAACTGACAGTGTGACTCTGACTGACTTGGCAGCGCGGCACGACGTCCAGATCAGATGTGACAGTGTTCCTGCGTCGGCCCCGAAACCCCTGCCCGAGCATCTGTCTCGTCCAGCCGCATGGCTTTATCGTCGGTGACATATCCTGGTTTGTTTGTCCCTTCCTTTCCTCTGCTCCCTGTGGAGGATCAGTGGCAGGCAGTGGGTGTCACAGGGTGGGGGTGGTGGTGGGGTTCTGATCCGTAAAAGAGCTGATACAGATGAAAACGTGTAGCTGGGACCTTTCATTGACCTGAACCGACCTCTGACCCACTTTTGAGTGCTGGGATTGTGTGCATCAGTGGTGCAAAAAATCCTGCACCATTGAGGTTCAAGAGTCTGCAGGTTTTTCTTCCATCTGCTCACAACAGCAGCTGGTTTCTCTAATTAGATCCACCTCTCTGTTCTGTGGTTGAATGTGCGCAAATCAGTGAAAACAGCTGCTGCCGTGTTTGCTTGTGACTGGAGAGAAAACCGCTGGTCAAGGAAACATCGGTATGTCTGAGGGAAGGTCAGCGCTAGGAGCGGCAAACAGGAAATAAACAGAACTCGAATCAATTTTGGCCTTTAATTAAATATCAGATATCAAGCTGTCAGTGAGTTCCACTCTTGGTATGATGGATGCTCTCTGGAGGATTATAAGAACATCTCTCTTTAGTCCAGAAAAAGAGGGAGGTACGATTATTATGAAAAAAGCAGACAAATACCAGGTTGTCAAACCTCAGCAGGCTGATGTGTCAGTTTACAGATGTGTTGAGATGTTATCGAGCTGATGTTTGTAAAAAAACATGACATGAATTTGTCTTTGGTGCAGCTCAACAAAAATACACACTGGAGGAAATATATGAAGTGTGTTCATGTGCAAACCTCTCCACTGACTGTTAGTGGAAATACACTGTATGAGCAGAAGTATGTGCACATATAGGGCTGTTTCTCATGGCCCTATAGGTCCAATGAAGGGAAATATTGATGCTATTTTAAAGCAAAGAGTGGTAATTTATAGTTTAATAGATGACTGGCCTGCACAGAGTGTCTATGTTGTATATGCATTATGTAAAATTATATCAAAGATTGGTTGATTGATCATTTTAATCTAAGACTGAAGATGTAAGATCACTGCTTTTGCCTTCTTCTGTCTTGGCTTAAATCCAAATAATGTAGAAGCTCAGAGTTTTGGGTGTGGGAAATAATTTATGACCTGAGTCTCTGGTTTTAGGGATGCATGGCCAGTGTACAGGGTGCTGGCAAGAAAGTCAGATAACGCGATACTAACAGCCACCAGCAGGGGGCGCTAACACTATAATTTGTTTGCCAAGTGTAAAAAAAAAAAAAGAACTAACAAAGAAGAATGAGTCATGTGTTGCTGTGATAATGGCAAGCAGAAAACGTCAGGAGAAAAGTGGATGATTAAAAGTTAAAAGAAAGAAAGCTAAATGTAAAATGTAAAGAGTTCACAGAGCTGTTTGGCTGCAGTAACTTCCAGCAGCAGCAGTAATGTTCAGTCCTAGATGTCGGTCAAAGTAGCTACTGAACAGGTGAGCAGCTGGAAGCATCTACAGGCTGATAATGATGAGGGACAGACAGCAGAGGCACTGGTAAGTAACAGGGACACAAAACAGTAGGCTGCATTTATTCAGGTTGCCATTGACAACGACATAGTTAGCTTTGATCAGCTGGGTTTGCACAATATGATGATGAAGGTGTTAAATCTCGCTGTGATTTCAAGTGATGTGATTTAATCTCGTTGTTATAGTGAGCTCACTCCTGCTGGTAGATAGAAGATCTTGGTGTTGAATGAAACAGGAAAAGCTAAAGCATCCATTGGTATCACTCTGACATGCTAGTGAGTTAAAATCTCTCTGTCTTCTATCTGATTCATGTTTGTTTCTTCTGTTATTTGTGTGATGAGCTGACACTTATAGCCTCACAGCCTGGGGTTTGTTTATACCTACAGTTTCATTCATATAAGGAAGAAATTGATAGTAATTAATCATAGCACAATTGTACAATTAATAAGATCCTTGTTTTCTCATTTGACAGCCTTAATATGAAACAACAGTGTAACATGGCATTGGGAATACCTTATTAAATAGGATAAAGCAGGCTAATTCTGTGTTGTGGAAAGAATCAATAATAGCCAACAACTTTTCTTTTCAATCATTTGTTTATTTTATAATATTGTGAGGAGATATCAGGACAGTTTTGTATGCGGCTGGGTGGTGGGTCCATTAAGGAGAACGTTTTTAGTCCCAGTCCGTCCCTGCAAATGTAATATGTGCATAAGCTCCGTGGTCATCTTCTATTGGGTAAAATGATAGAGGCTGATATCTTTGCTCTCTTAGAAACTGTAATAGTTTATCACTGTGAGAATCTCCTTTCACATTACACACTGTCATTTAGATCCAGTGATATTGTAAAACATGTTGGTAATGTAGCTTTAAAGAGCCTGGAGCATCTAGTTTTACTCTCCAGTAAAGGTTCATGTGTTGTTTCTGTTGCTTTGCCAACCTGAGTCTTACACACGCTGTAAGAAACTGCAAAAAAACTGCAAATGGTCGGCTGTTTTTTTTTGGCTTTCGCTGTAAATACGTCAATATCAACCTCCAGAAGCTGATATCGGCCGGCTGGAGTTAGGATGTAGCTCTTCCTGTCCCTCTGGGCTGTTTTCCAGGTCTGAAGGTCCTCTAAACGCCTCCCAGGCCAAACGGATAACAAGTCACTTTTCATAAGGAGCCTGAAGAGGAGAGATTACCTCATTCCACGAGCCAGGCGGCCGATGAAGGATGATTTACGGTGTCGGTGTTGCTGCTATAGGAGGTTGAGGAGAGCTCTGCTTATCCGTCGCTGAATTTTTGGAAAGGCAAGCTCAAACTGCAGGAATCCAATCTGTCGAGGCTGGCAAAGCGAATGAACAGCTGCGGCCTTTTCTCGCCCCGCCGCTAAATAAGATAAACTAACCCAGTTAGAGAACAACGCAAAAGGCTTCCCGCACTGTCTCAGTGAAGGCTTAGCCAGGCCATTTACCTCCACCACCTGCACACACACACACACACACACACACACACACACACACACACACACACACACACACACACACACACACACACACACGGTTACTCAGGGCACTTTTGGGGACATTACAGAGAAAGCATCTCCAATTAACTGGTCTTGAGTCTAAAATTTATACCCGAAAGTAACCTATGACAGACACACACTCACACACACACACACACACACACACAGACACACACACACACACACACACACACACACACACACACACACACACACACACACACACACACATACACACACACATACACACACACGGTTACTCAGGGCACTTTTGGGGACATTACAGAGAAAGCATCTCCAATTAACTGGTCTTGAGTCTAAAAATTGTCCCCGAAAGTAACCTATGACACACACACACACACACACACACACACACACACACACACACACACACACACACACACACACACACACACACACACACACACACGGACAGAGAGCAGTGGAGCAAGGATATCTGTCCAACATAACGCAGCGGCATCATTCAGTGGATTGAATAAACGTGGCGTGTAGCAGAGTGTTTGACCCTGCGAGGGCATTAAAAAATACTCCAGGAGAAAAGAAAAAAAAAAACATTAGTGTTCCTTCAAATTCACCGTGACAAACAGATAGAGAGAAGAAGAAGAAGACTGTGTGGGCAGAAGCAGAGAAAGGCTGGAAAGCTAGTTGGACTCAGATAGAAAGAAACTAGTGATGATGATATTTTCTATACTTGTGCTGATGCTGAATTATGACAAAATAAGAACATGTGGCCTTCATTAGACACTATAATCTGGTTTCCTCCACACTAGGATTAAGATTAGTCTTGTTTAAGTGAAGCATGCTTGCCAGCTGATTGTTGTATTTTGCTGTAAATATGTTAACAGTCGAGTTTCCTGCAGCAGAAAAATGAGCCATCGTGCTACAATGCTGTTTACAGAGGCTGGGAAGAGCTCGATATTATAACCTTTTCTACAGTAGATACTGGAAGAAGCTTTACATGATTATTAGTAGAGTAAGAGTGAAATAAACAGAGGAAATGAGAGCAGAGCAGATCATAACATCAGGAGTAGGTTTAGAAAGGTCAGTTTTGTGTAATTTGTTGAATATACTTGAAAAGACATTTTTTGTAATCTTCTTGATATGAGCAATGAAATCCTGTCAGTCAGTGTGTTGGAAGGGAGGAAGAAGGAAGGAAAGGAGGAAGGAAGGTAGGAAGGAAGGTAGGAAGGAAGGAAGGAAGGAAGGAAGGAAGGATGGAGTAAAGAAGGAAGGAAGGAAGGTAGGAGGAAGGAAAGCAGAAAGGAAGGGAGGAACAAGGAAGGAAAGGAGGGAGGAAGGAAGGAGGGAAGGAAATGAGAAAAGGAAAGAAGGAAGGGGGGAAGGAAGGAAGGCAGGAGGGAGGAAGGAAGGAAAGGAAGCAAGGAAGGACGGAGGAAAGAAGGACAGAAGGAAAGAAGGAAGGAGGGATGAAGGAAGGACAGAAGGAAGGAAGAAAGGGGGATGGAGGAAGGAAAGAAGGAACAGTTAAAACAGACAGGGTCAATATGACCCGGGAGGACGACACAAAGGTTAAGAACTTTGGAGGATGTGTGGTTTATGGTTTTAGAAGTTGTGGACCAGACAGTACAGAGTAACACAAACATAAAAACACCAATCTCTCTGTGACTTTTTATTTTAGAAACCAGAATAATAATAACTGACTTTTTTTTCTTTACTTTAAACGAATAGGGGGTAAAAAGTTCAGTTTTAAACCAAAGCTGTAAGCTGTAGAGTTGGTTTCAAAACTGGTACACAGAGATGGAGGACTCGAGAGACAGTTCAGTTCAGTTGTGAGATCAAAAAGTGTTTACTCAGAGAAAAGAAAAAGCTTCAGTGCTAAAAAAAACCCAACAACAACAACAGGCAGTGAGTCAGGCAACAATCCATGAAAAAGGGTTCAGGTCAAAAACAAAAGCAGAGAGCTAGAAAACCAGGAACACTTGACACAAGGGGACACAGGTGAGCTGGGAACACACACACACACACACACACACACACACACACACACACACACACACACACACACACACACACACACACACACACACACACACACACACACACACACACACACACACACACACACTGAGAGGCAGGCAGGGATAATTGGACACAGGTGAAACACATCATGGTGGCACAGACAGTCACAGAAGCAGGAGAGACATGAGGTCAAACTACAACAGTGAAACAAAGTAAACATAAGACACTAGATTTAGTCCCTTTGCTCAGAGTGAGATGTGATTAAACCTTGATTAATGTCTCAGAGAGCAGAGAGAGTGTATTTTTTAGCTTTTACACCACTAAACATCTCCTATCACACAATATCATGTCCTATTTTACCTAAGACATGAAAATATAACATAGCAATAATGATGGAAATGTCTCTTTTTGGTAGTTTTGAGTCTCTTTAGTCACTCCATCTCTATGGTTACCATGGTAACTAGATGGCAGCTGTCACTCAAACTAACTGTAGGTTGATTTTAGTCATTTTTTCATCTCTTTTTAGTAGTTTTTAGGTTTCTATAGTCAATTTAAGTCTCTTTTTAGTCATTTTAATGTCTGTTTTTTGTATTTTTTAGGTGTCTTAAGTCAATTTGTGTCTCCTTTAGTCATGTTTGCATCTCTTTTTGGTGGTTAAATGTTATTTTATATGTAAAGGTAAAATGAGCAGAACTGTGGGGTTTATTGTATAACCATTAGAGCCATCAGTCTTCACTGCTACATCATAAAAAGAAATCCTCATAACTACTATCTTATTAAAACTATTAACTATTCATTTCACTAAAACACATGTTAATAGATACAGAGATAATTTTGTAGCACCTATACACAAGTCATTAAATTTGGGGTGTTTCTACAGCTGTCAAATGTCAAAACAGGTCAAATAGTTTGTAAGGTTTAACATTTTTTACCCCGATCCAAATAAACTGAAGTGAACTGCTGTCACATGTCCACGTGCACAGCCTCTGATTGGCTCGCTTTATTATAGTAATGAATCTAACAAACTTGCAAACTTAAGCTAAGTCTTGCCTGCACGCTCGCCAGCTCTCGAGCTTTTTTAATTATAACAGTGGCCTAAATATGATGTGGTACTTGAAGCTCCGCTGAGAGGTTTTTAAAATGTTCTTACGATATTAACCCTGTTGTTGTCCTCGAGTCAAGGAAGGAAGGAAGGGAGGGAGGGAGGAAGGAAGGAAGGAGGGAAGGAAAGAAAGAAAGAAGGAGGGAGGGAGGAAGGACAGATGGAAGGAAGGAAGGGCGGGAGGAAGTAAAGGAAGGGAGGAAGGAGGGAAGGAAAGAAGGAGGGAGGGAGGAAGGACAGATGGAAGGAAGGAAGGGAGGAAGGAAGGGAAGGAGGGAAGGAAAGAAGGAGGGAGGGAGGAAGGACAGACGGAAGAAGGGAGGAAGGAAAGGAAGAAGGAAGGAAAGGAGGGGAGGAAGGAAAGGAGGGAGGAAGGACAGATGGGAGGAAGGGAGGAAGGAAAGGAAGAAGGAAGGAAGGAAGGAAAGGAAGAAGGAAGGAAGGAAAGGAAGGAAGAAAGGAAAGGAGGGAGGAAGGACAGATCGACAGAAGGAAGGAAGGGAGGAAGGAAAGGAAAGAGGGAGGAGGGAAGGAAAGAAGGAAGGGAGGAAGTAAAGGAAGGAAGAACGGAGGAAATAAGGAAGGGAAGTAGGAAGGAGGGAGAAAAGAAGGAAGGAGGGAGGGAGGGAGGGATAAAGGAAAAGAGGAAGGATGGAAGGAAAGAAGAAGGAGGAAGGAAAGAAGGAAGGAAGGAAGGAAGGAACAGTCAAAACAGACAGGGTCAATTTGACCCGGGAGGACGACAGGAGGGTTAAACTTTCAGCTTCTCTTTCTGTATATATTAGAAGCTGCTGTGTTGCTAATGTTTAAAAGCTGTTTGGCTCGTTGAATATTAATATCTGCCGAGTTACTTCCAGAAAAAAAAAAGAATAAGTCATGTAAACGGCTGGTTGTATGTTGCCAAAGTGGCTGATAGTGTCGGGTAATCTGAGCAGATGCACATTTCATTTGCATTAGCGTGGCGTCTGATGATTATTGGCTGCCTGACAGAAAGAGGAAGAGGAAGAGGAAGAGCTCGGGGTTCAAACATCTTGTGCTGAAAGCTTGTGGGTTCGGAGTCCAGCTTCAGGCGGATTCCTGCGGTTTTATTTCCGCTGCACTCAATCTGTCTGCTGCCCTGATGACGGCTCATGACGTCTCACAGCATGGGAACATATTATGTGCTCATATGGGAGGAATACATAATTGGTGGATTAGGCTACTGTGTTTTTTTGTTGTTTTTTAAAAATCCTCCGCTTCCTTCTCTGTTTCTGCAGCGAGCCACACAAGCGAAACATTAATTATTTGGATGTTTAACCCTCCTGTTGTCCTCGTGTAGAGGAAGTAAGGGAGGAAAGGAAGAAGAAGGAAGGAAGGAAGGGATTGAGGGAGGAAGGAAGGAGGGAGGGTGGAAGGGAGGGGGGAGGAAAGAAGGAAAGAAAGAGAGAAGGAGGAAGGGAGGGAGAAAGGAAAAGAAGGAAGGAAAGAAGGACAGAGGAAGGTAGGGGGGAGGAAAGAAGGAAGGGAGGAAGGAAAGAAGGGAGGGAGGAAGGAAGGACAGAAGAAAGGGGGATGGAGGAAGGAAAGGAGGAAGGAAAGAAAGAAGGAAAGGAAGAAAGAAAGAGAGAAGGAGGGAGGGAGTAAGGACAGACGGAAGGGAAGGAAGGAAGGGAGGAAGAAGGAAGGAAAGGAAGGAAGGAAAGGAAGGAGGAAGGGAAGGAAGGAAGGAAGGAAGGAAAGGAGGGAGGGAGGAAGGAAGGTAGGGGGTAGGAAAGAAGGAAAGAAAGAGAAGGAGGAAGGGAGGGAGAAAGGAAAAGAGGAAGGAAGGAAAGAAGGACAGGAAAGAAAAAAGAAGGGAGGGAGGAAGGAAGGACAGAAGAAAGGGGGATGGAGGAAGGAAGGAAGGAAAGGAAGAAAGAAAGAGAGAAGGAGGGAGGGAGTAAGGACAGACGGAAGGAATGAAGGGAGGAAAGAAGGAACATGACAGGAAGGTTAATTATGCTAACAGCTCGGCTGTAGTCTGCGTTGTGGTGTCGTCCTAAATCCTGGATGTTATAAATCTTGTTGGTTGTACTTTGTGTTTTGTAACATTTTAAAGCTCCACATTATTCATTTCACATTAAAACATTTTCTGGCTCGTGATCAGAATAATTTAGTCCCGTTAAAAACAGTGATCGTGAAAGGCTGGCTCTGATTGGTCGACAGTAGCAGTGATGTAAGACCTTCTGAATGGAGGCTTTCCTCTTCAACCAACCTGATTGGATGGATTTTTATTTATTTATATATCATTCCTTCATGATTATAACTATTTAAAACCCAAGTCCTGTTGTGCCCTTGAGTACGGTCACATTACATTTCTACTTTCATCTTCCATATTTCAATCACTGGCTGTAGCAGACTATCAGACCAGTGATCACTGCAGTTCAACTTCGTCTTTTAAATTTTCATATTTGGCTCAAAGTAAAAAAAATGCTGATAATGTGTGTCTGGGAATGAAGAAGTTATTATTTTTAGTGAGGTGCTGCCACCTTGTTTTTGTACAGTATTACAGTATCAGATAACAAACTCAGGCCTTATACTATGTGATTGCTCCACATAATGTATTTTTTAGGGTTGAGTGAGAGACCATACCTCTACTTTACTCCTTTATCCTTCCTCAGATATTATCACCATCAGTGTGGAAGAAATAAAAACATGTAGAACATTAAGTGAGTGTACAAAAAACCTTTAGAAATAACCATATGAGACAGATATAGAAAGGATGAACAAACAGATGGACTGGATTCATATGATTTGTTTGTTTTTTATTGATATTGTTTTTTTATTATCTTGTGTTGTTTTGAAGGTTTTTGGCTTTGATTTGATAGAGTTTAGAAAAAGGGATAAGAATAGAAAAGGTCTTTACTTCATCCTACGCCCTTTTCGAACATTGAGTTGTTATTATTTTTGTTGCTTTGTTTCGCCCCCTATATATTTTGTTTGTTATTTTAACCTACAAATACATAAATAATCTAAGGTAAATTAAGTGTGTTCTGGATTAAGATTGATTTAGTTGACAGACTTCAGAATTCGCTAATACCGGGACTCTTCTGTGTGGAGTTTGTATGTTCTCCTTATGTCTGTGTTGGTTCTCTCCCGGTACTCCTACTGAGCAAAAACATGCAGTTAATTAGAGACTCTAAATTGCCCGTACATTAACCTTGTTCACAGTGTTTCTGCAACAAAGCTGACTGTATGATGATTTAGTTTAGTTTAGTTTAATTTAGTTTATTTCAGTCATTAAACTAAAATATACATGAATTAATGAAGTCAATAATCATATGTCCTTGCTTTCTCCATCTCCCGTAGAAAGAGTGACAAACCAAAAGTGAAAAATAAATAAAGAAAGAAAGAAAGAAAGAAAGCAGTTTTTGACCGTAAAGGTGAAGGCTGAAGCATTTTCTTTTAACACCAACCCTTTTACATCATGTATTAGTATTAAAGGGCTAGAAGGCAAATAAAAGCAATCATCTGCGAGCAAAGGCACTGTAATACGTCTTAATCAAATAGTAATCTAATACTATGAATATTAATCATATAAAGTACTAATTTGGGCATCAAACAAAGAACCGGTAATAATTCAAACTTCTTTAACAGTTCATGTGTGACCCATTATGTTGAGATTGAGTCAAGTATCGCCCACGTAGCACTGAGCTGGAAGGAGGATTTTATCTCTGTCTGATAATCCATAAATAAAATCAATCAATCAATAGTTAATTTGTAAGTGTATCGTGCAGCGACATGGACTCTACGAGCTGCTGTAGAGGAGGGAACAGCGAGGTTAATACTTCTCAGCATGATTAAACCCACACACACACACACACACACACACACACACACACACACACACACACACACACACACACACACACACACACACACACACACACACACCACCACACACACACACACACACACACACACACACACACACACAGACACACACACACACACACACACACACACACACATCAGGATCTGTTTCAGAATAAGTTAGCGATGTTCTTTGTGTCTCTTCTTTCAGTTCAGACGCCCCAAAATGTGATTTCTGTGACGATCACTAAGCTTTTTATCCTGTTTTACAAGTTCAACACAAAGAATTCAGACAGTAATTTCCCCTCCTCACAGAGTCGACTATTTATATTCTAGGAGGTGAAATGTTAATGAAGAATAGATTACACATAAATACAATGACATTTCCACACAAATTACAAAGCAATTATTATAATTCACATCATTTTCAAGAAACATCTCATTACACACTGAGCTATTTCAATTATACAAGCATGACTAAAAACACCAACATCCCAAAAATAAAGTAAGAGAGCTGCAGATAGACAAGGATTTAAGAGTGTCACCCCCCCAAAAAAACATGACATTTAAAGTATATGTAAAGTATTTAGGCTACTGTGTTGTTTTTGTTTTGTTTTTTTTATCCTCCACATCCTTCTCTGTTTCTGCAGCGAGCCACACAAGCAAAACATTACTTATTTGGATGTTTAACCCTCCTGTTGTCCTCGTGTCAAGGAAGGAAGGAAATGAGGGAGGAAGGAAGGAAAGGAGGGAGGAAGGAAGGAAGGGAGGAAGAAGGAAGGAAGGAAGAAAGGAAAGGAGGGAGGAAGGAAGGAAGAAGGAAGGAAGGAAGGAAGGAAAGGGAAGGAAGGAAGGAAGGAAGGAAGGAAGGAAGGAAGGAAGGAAGGAAGGAAGGAAGGAAGGAAAGGAGGGAGGAAGGAAGGTAGGGGAGAGGAAAGAAGGAAAGAAAGAGAGAAGGAGGAAGGGAAGGAAAAAGGAAAAGAGATAGGAAGGAAAGAAGGACAGAGGAAAGAAGGAAAGAAGGAAGGGAGAAAGGTAGGGGGGATGAAAGGAGGAAGGAAGGCTGAAGGGAAGGAAAGAAGAAGGGAGGGAGGAAGGAAGGACAGAAGAAAGGGGGATGGAGGAAGGAAGGGAGGAAGGAAAGGAAGGAAGGAAAGAAGGAAAGGAAGAAAGAAAGAAAGAGAGAAGGAGGGACAGAGTAAGGACAGACGGAAAGAATGAAGGGAGGAAAGAAGGAACAGTCAAAACAGACGGGGTCAATTTGACCCGGGAGGACGACAGGAGGGTTAATTATGATAATAGATCGGCTGTAGTCTGCATTGGCCCCTGGTGTCGTCTTAAATCACCAAAAAACACCAACATCCCAAAATAAAGTAAGAGAGCTGCAGATAGACAAGGATTTAACATTATCACCCCCCAAAAAAAACATGATATTTAAAGTATATTACAGATTCTTAACCCTTACATATTCACATTTGACCCATTTTAACATTTAAAAGCTGTAAAAAAACATCATATTCACATTTCTGTTCATTGGACTTTTGCTACTGTGATCCCGAATATACCAAAAAATGCACCATTTTTATATTTTTGTGCAGCTGATACACTTTTTTGTGTATGCAAATGTCCAGTTTATGGAGTGTGTTTATTTAAAATGTCAAAAATCATCATTAAACATGTTTTATTCATAATATTATATAAAATCTTTTCCTGGACCATAAAATAGTGATTGTGAAGGTCTTTTTTTTTTTTAGATAAACACCCTGTTTGCTCTCTGATAGCTCCATTAAGGATTAATCCAACATTTATTAATGGTTGATTGGGGGATTTATGAATGTGAATTGGTGTAGAGACTAATTATGAGCTAGAATAAAAACAGTATGGAAGAGTTAAGAGTGTTCATGAGCTCAAAGAGTTTGCAGTCATTAGTATTCTTGCCGGAGCAGCAACTTATCCAGGTCACCACCTCTCTCTGGGATGGAGACTTTTTCAGCGTCGGTGTAAAGTACAAAGCAAAGACAAAGAATAATTTTAGTTCTTGCATGAAGTACAACTCCAGTGGTCTGCTACATGTGTTTTAGTTCCCTCGTGGGGTTTTTACCTATAGCAGTGATTTACCACATGAGCAGCTTTAAAGATAAATGGTACCTCTTGTATTACCACTGATTAAGCTCTTTAATAGAAATGGATTTTCCTGTATGAGGGTGATGAACATAAGACGGCCTGTAAGTATAGACGCATTGACTGTGTGTGTGCAGAAATCGGCCGTTTCTGTCGATTTTAAATGGCGCCAGAGTGATCAGAGATGGAATAAAATCTGATTTATCTCTTTGACCCTATGAAGAAGGTCAGCCTGTAGCATATACCCGCGCTTATGAATGGCTGTCTGTTGTGTACTCGGTGGTAAAGATGACTGACGATCTCCTCATTCAGCTTTCCTCTCTCTCTGCGAGGCTGAGCGAGGCGAGGAGTGTCCAGCTTTTTCAACAGCACAGCAAATTTGTTTCCTATTGTAACAACAAAAAAGTGAATTATCTATAATGATATTCAGTTTCTCTTTGAAATCCGTATGCTCACGTCAGCAGTTACACATCTGTGGAGTCGGACCGAGCTCACCGCAGAGAAGCTGCTGACTTGTCGCTGTCCGTGGTGCTGAAAGGGAGGCAGCTGTGTGGAATGGGCTCGTCGCTGTCCGTGGTGCTGAAAGGGAGGCAGCTGTGTGGAATGGGCTCGTCGCTGTCCGTGGTGCTGAAAGGGAGGCAGCTCTGTGGAATGGGCTCGTCGCTGTCCGTGGTGCTGAAAGGGAGGCAGCTCTGTGGAATGGGCTCGTCGCTGTCCGTGGTGCTGAAAGGGAGGCAGCTGTGTGGAATGGGCTCGTCGCTGTCCGTGGTGCTGAAATAGACGCAGTTACAGTAAAACAGTGTAGAGAGGGAGAGCTTTATGATAACACAAGGTGCAGTGGCTTCATAATTCAGTGGTGGTTTCACAGTAAGACAAATTGTGAGTTGTGGGAGCTAAAATCCTAAAATTGCCTGTGAGTGTGAAGGTTGATCTGTTTATGCCTCAGTGACAGATAAGGATTGGCAAGATGAGCAATTTAAAAATATGTTAATAGTTTTAAAAGCAGCATCAGGTTTGTTAAAATGTACATTTAGTATTTTTGTTGGTTTTATATCATTTGAAATGACATTTGCACCATTTTTTTTACCAAAAGTAAGACTGAATGCTCCTGAAAATGTCAAATGGTGTAACCACAAAAGAATGATACATATTACATATTTTATCCACCTGCAGTGTATTTAAGTGGACTTATACTAATAATGACTTCATTTAAAACATGTAAATTTTTCCTGATCTCCATGGTAACCCAGAGTAAATGTAATATTTAGAACAATTGTATTCCATTAGCTTTATTTAATATAAAAAGTTATTCACATCTCCATTTTCAGATGTGTTTAGAAATAGAAATTCATACTTTTAAGATGATGTTTTAAAAAGAAACAAAGCATAAAAAGAGAAGAGAGAATATAAAGTCAACTTCTCTTTCCATTCAAAAATAATAATTCATAAACAAATTATGATTTCATTTTAAAGAATTACAATCTTGGAATATTTTCAATTGGCAGCCGAGTGCTTATAATAAAAAAAAAATCTGAGGATATTGTCACCTGTCACAGCCTCCATAAAGCTCTGCAGAGATTAATAGGTCCACCAAGAAGCTTAAGTTTATGGTCGCCGATCACAGGCTGCTAAATCGCCAAATAAACCAGCCGCTTTCTGATGTCTGATTCTTCCAGCCAGCCGGAGCTCTTGGTTTGATTACCTGCCAGAGAGACGAGGAGGCTCGATCAACCTACAAGCTCACATTAAAATACACTGCTTCTGCATTGTGTAGTGTAGGAAGTCCAAAAGGCCACAGAGTCCAAATCACACATTCATCTTTCCAAGTTAGAAACTGTTTCTGTGGCATTTATTGAATATTCAGCTCAGACTGAAATGCAATAATTCGACCTCAAGGATGTAGAATTATTATGCAAGCAATGAAAGCAAAGAGAATGTTTTTAATAAAATACATTGCATATGGTAAATGTCAAGTGATGCATCTTGACCCTACTTTTCATGTACAGACTGCTGTTGAAATTTGCATGTACAGCACAGGCTGCTGTGCAAAGGCCACTATTTCACAGTCACAGTATTTTTGAGCACAAATTGTCCTCTTTGTAATATTTAACATATTCTATCTGATAAACTAACTAAATAGGAGCAGAGGCTGAATCTTATGTTTCCACTTGCTGCAACAACATGAAGTTATCGTGTCTTCAGAAGGAAGAAGAAATGCTGAGTCGTCTTTAAAAAAAATAAAAAAAATAAAATGTGGTGTAGTGAGTTTAACCCTCCTGTTGTCCTCGAGTCAAGAAAGGAAGGGAGGAAGAGGGAAGGAAAGGAGGGAGGAAGGATGGAAGGGAGAAGGAAGGAAGGAAAGGAGGGAGGGAGGGAGGAAAGGAAAGGAAAGAAGGAAGGAAGGACGGATGAAAGAAGGAAGAAAGGAAGGTAGGAGGGAGGGAGGGAGGAATGAAGGAAGAAAGGAGGGAGGGAGGGAGGGAGAAAGGAAAAGAGGAAGGGAGGAAGGAAGGAAAGAAGGACAGGAAAGAAGGAAGGAAGGAAGGAAGGAAAGAAGGTGGGAGGAAGGAAGGAAGGGAGGAAAAAGAGAGGAAGGAACTAAAGAAGGAAGTAAGGAGGGAGGAAAGAAGGAACAGTCAAAACAGACGGGGTCAATTTGACCCGGGAGGACGACACAAAGGTTAAATGAGCGTTTTTGTGGTGGATGAATTTAAGTGTCATTATCTGAATGAAAAATGTGTTACCCACTAAAATGATGCAATCCAGCTGGTCAATGACTATCCAATAAATCCAAAGTTTAATGGATTTTAAACGATTTTAATCAAGTTTAGTGCAGTGCGGCACACGATAAGATGTAGGAAAGATAAAAAGAAGACTCAAGGAGCAGCTGCTGTGATGGGGAATATATAAAGATGTACTCATAATATCCAATATTAGCAGATAACATGAGAACAAAGTTTAATTTACACCTTTAAATGAAATGAATAGTCACTAATTAATTATGCAGGTTTGCGACTACATTGGATTTGCGTTAGATGATTGACAGCTGAGCCATGTGAGTTTCCTTCACAGGTTCTTTTCACCAAAATATATTTTTCTCATTTATCTTCTGTGCTTTCTATGCTTGCATATGATTTGGTGTTATATATCCAGGTGTTGTGATATTTATCTCTGAGGTTTCTGCTTTTACTCCAACGTAACACATTAATGCAACCAGACATGTGGTGCTCAGAGGAGTGAAACATTATAAATCAACAGTGATATCTTTTTCCTGAGGTCACAAAAATCTTTGGGACAATGAGTTTGGTAGAAAGTACATTTGGTTTGGGTGAGATAAGAATATAGGAGGTGAGCCTGCACCTCCCAAATACCTCCCAACACCTCCCTGCAGCTCCCAGGAGCTCCCAGCACCATACAGTAGCTCCCAGCAGCTCCCTGCAGCTCCCAGCACCTCCCAGCAGCTCCCAACACCTCCCAGTAGCTCCCAGCACCTCCCATCAGCTCCCATCAGCTCCCATCAGCTCCCAGCACCTCCCACCACCTCCCAGTAGCTCCCAACATCTCCCAGTAGCTCTCAGCAGCTCCCAGCACCTCCCAGTAGCTCCCAGCTCCTTACAGTAGCTCCCAATACCTCCCAGCAGCTCCCAGTACCTCCCAGCAGCTCCCAGTAGCTCCCAATACCTCCCAGCAGCTCCCAGTACCTCTCAGTACCTCCCAGCTCCTTACAGTAGCTCCCAATACCTCCCAGCGGCTCCCTGCAGCTCCCAGCAGCTCCTAGTAGCTCCTAGTACCTCCCTGCAGCTCCCAGTAGCTCCCAGCACCTCCCAGCAGCTCCCAACACCTCCCAGTAGCTCCCAGCACCTCCCAGCACCTCCCATCAGCTCCCATCAGCTCCCAGCACCTCCCACCACCTCCCAGTAGCTCCCAACATCTCCCAGTAGCTCTTAGCAGCTCCCAGCACCTCCCAGTAGCTCCCAGCTCCTTACAGTAGCTCCCAATACATCCCAGCAGCTCCGAGTACCTCCCAGCACCTCCCTGCAGCTCCCAGCAGCTCCCAGTAGCTCCCAATACCTCCCAGCAGCTCCCAGTACCTCTCAGTACCTCCCAGCTCCTTACAGTAGCTCCCAATACCTCCCAGCGGCTCCCTGCAGCTCCCAGCAGCTCCCAGAAGCTCCCAGCAGCTCCCAGCAGCTCCCAGCAGCTCCCAGTAGCTCCTAGTACCTCCCAGCAGCTCCCAGTAGCTCCCAGCAGCTCCCAGCACCCACTTTAATTTTAGCACATTTCTGGAGACATATACAAGTTGAGAAACTCTGAGGAGTATAAAATTCACTGAGGTTGGATCTCGTCTCCAGCTCAGCTTTCTCCATTATTAATTAAACCTGCTGGAAGTTTGAAGACTCGTCCGTCTGCTGCTGCAACACAGAGAAATATAAACCTCACATCGGGTTCCTCACCGTGTCTCTGACAGCTGCTACAAGACTCACTCTTAATTGAAAACGCCTGACTGGCTATACATTCAAAAAAAACTGGATGATTGACTGAAACAAACCCAGGAAAACCCAGACAGTGGATCTGTTCGAAACCGCGTACTACATACTACATACTTCCATCCTATTCCATTTTCACAAAATAAAACACCCGTTACCTTTTATTATTAAGAAAGCCATAACGATAGAATTGGTGCTTTTATTTTGAAAACAGGAAGCGAACATATCCTGGCTGTAGCTAACTTGAAAACACATAGGTGGTGATCTGTGACGTTTGTATTTTGTTTTTTTTTCCAGAAGTTACGTTGCATCTTCCTTCCTTCCTTCCTTCCTTCCTTCCTTCCTTCCTTCCTTCCTTCCTTCCTTCCTTCCTTCCTTCCTTCCTTCCTTCCTTCCTTCCTTCCTTCCTCCCTCCATCCTTACTCCTTGCCTTCCTTCATTCCTTCCTTCCTTCCTTACTCTGCATTTCTGGTGATCTAGTAAACCATCCGGGAACTTCTCGCATACTCTAAATCTCATACTACGCAGTTGAAACACACTACATACTTCAAATGACGTCAGAGTTAGTACGAGTAGTAGGAAAGTATGCAGTTTTGAACACAGACAGTGTCCTCCCCTCTCTCTCGCCCGCTCCTGCGAGGGGAAGCCGCCAAATCCTCCAGCGAGGATCTCCGGAGCCGAGCAGAGTTCATTTGGATACTCGGCGAAGCTGTACGAGCACAAGCAGCCCGGCAAATTGAATTCTCGCTCTCACTTGGGCAGAGTTTACTTAATTGCGTGAGACAAATTGTCCGAAACAGAATCTAAAAAAGTTTCATTCATCAAACTTGTCTGTTTGTTAAGCTTCTCTGTGCCTCCTTATGTTTGACAATCCTCCACAAAATCCATTATTGTTCATCTGAGCGTCGTTACAGGCATTTAAAGACTTTCATATATACTGTTTTTATTTTACATTTTACAGCTTTAAAAACCCTAAACACATTTATTTAAGCTGGACTTTTCCTGATGTGACCCACAGTTTACAAAAATGGAAATAAAACGCATACTTTTTTAAAATGTTTGTGTAGCTGATAAACATTTTTATTTATATGCAAATGTGCAAATTCAGCATTAAAACAGGTTGTATTTATTATATTCTGAAAAATGCTCTACTGGACCATAAAATAGTGATTGTGAATGTCTTCCCTCCAAAGATAAACTGACTCCTTTCCTTCCTTCTCTGCTTACTCATTTCCTTCCTCCTTTCCTTCCTTCCTTCCTTCCTTCCTTCCTTCCTTCCTTCCTTCCTTCCTTCCTTCCTTCCTTCCTTCCTTCCTTCCTTCCTTCCTTCCTCATTCCTTCTTTCTTTCATTCCTTCCTTCTTTCCTTTCTTCCTTCTTTCCTTCCTCCCTCCCTCCTTTCCTTCCTTCCTCCTTTCCTTCCTTCTCTCCTTACTCCTTTCCTTCCTTCTCTCCTTACTCCCTTCCTTCCTTCCTTCCTTCCTTCCTTCCTTCCTTCCTTTCCTCTTTCCTTTCTTCCTTCTTTCCTTCCTTCCTCCCTCCCTCCCTCCCTCCTTTTCTTCTTTCTCTCCTTACTCCTTTCCTTCCTTCCTTCCTTACTCATTTCCTTCCTTCCTTCTTTCCTTTCTTTCTTCCTCCCTCCCTCCCTCCTTTCCTTCCTTCTCTCCTTACTCCTTTCCTTCCTTCTCTCCTTACTCCTTTCCTTCCTTCCTTCCTCATTCCTTCCTCCCTCCCTCCCTCCCTCCCTCCTTTCCTCCCTTCCTTCCTTCCGTCCTTCCTTCCTTGAGCTGAGGACAACAGGAGGGTTAAGTTTAGTGTTGTTTTTGCTTCTCAGCACTGATTCCCCCCCTTTCAGCCACTTCATAAAAACTAAAAACACGAATCACCTCAGCTGCAGAGCTTTCTATTATTCAATACAAACCTGAAACATTTGTCTTCATGCTTGATTTGCTGTTTCAAATCGTAGCAGTAGATCTTTTCTTGCCACACAGAATTTAACATGGAGAGAACAATTTCTGCTTGAGCTTTTTAAAGCACTTTTCATTCACAGCAGATTAACAACTGGAGTCCAAACTATTTAGCTGCTGTTTTGGAGCTTTCAATCCAACAACTTCTCCAAATTAAACGACCACATGAAGTCAAGAACGACCCACTGTTTCTTTTCCAGTTTAAATGATGTCTTTATGGATGCAAAAGGGGCAAATCCAGCCATTTTAGACTTTGAGAATAGTACACGGCTCGGAGCAGTTCCACCCTCAGACACCTGGTGAAGTCTATCCCTCGATGGCACTTTGCAGAAATTCAAGATTCAACATGGAAGCAAATGCAATGATACAATAAAAATGCATTAAATAATAAAAGTTCCGCCGGTAAAGGGCCACCTATTGAAACAGAGTTGAATAGATTAAGTTTTATGAAAGGTCAATTTACTTACAGCAGGATGGACGCAGAGTCACTGAGCCAGAAAGAAGTCCGATCTGAGCAAGTTTAATCAAAAGACGATGTTTAGTTTTTTAAGAACATAACAGATATTAATAGTGTCCTATACAAACATTTGATTGCATGATTATATATTATTTTAAATAGCACTGCAACAATTCAACTAAATATTAACAGGCATCATTTTAGTCATTGTTTAACCCTCCTGTTGTCCTCGAGTCAAGGAAGGAAGGGAGGAAGTAAGGAAGGGTGGACGAAGGAAGGAAGGAAAGGAAGAAGGAAGGGAAGGAAGGGAGGGAGGAAGGAAGGAAGGAGGGAAGGAAAGAAGGAGGGAGGGAGGAAAGGAAGGAAGCAAAGAAGGAAAGGAGGGAAGGAGGAAAGAAGGAAGGAGGGAGGGAGGGAGGGAGAAAGGAAAAGAGGAAGGGAGGAAGGAAGTAAAGAAGGGCAGAGGAAAGAAGGAAGGGAGGAAGGTATGGGGAGGAAATAAAGAGAGAAGGAGGGAGGGAGGAAGGACAGACGGAAGGAAGGAAAGGAAGGAGGGAAGGAAAGAAGGAGGGAGGGAGGAAGGAAAGAACGAAGGACGAAAGAAGGAACAGTCCAAACAGATGTCTTACAGCTGTCAAATGTCCAAATGGGTCAAATTTGACAAAATGCCAGAAATTATCTTGGTTTCTGTTTCTCAAATGTGAAAATTTGATCATTTCCTTTTTCATACATGACAGTAAACTCAATATTTTGGCTTTTGGACTGTTGGTAATTTTTAAAACACCACATTCAAAGGCATTATATTAACATTTTCCTAATATTTACTGACGTTTTATAGACAAGCCGGCCGAGTCATTGAGAAAATAACGAGCAGATTAATTGATAGTGGAAATGATGTTTAGTTGAAGCTTTTAATCTTAAGAGGCTTGATCATTGTTGGAGCTGCATGTGACCAAGAGGTTCATGAAGTTCATCACCATGCATTAAACAATCATTATAACAAAGTCCTTTGTCATGATGATGTTGCTATGGCGATGGTACTAATTATAAGTGGTGTAACAGATCTCAGTAGGCAGAGTGAAGCACCAGAGTCTCCAGTCTTATTCCTTCATATAAATCATGAAGCTTTTGCTCTTTTTAGTCTCTCTTACTATCATCCAATATTTATATATTCCTTCATCAAAATGCACATTTTCCACTTAGCTCAGTTGAGTTTAATGGTTACTACAGTTGCTGATTGATTTAATTACACTACTTTTACATGATACTGAACCACTTAATTATAGCAATAGTAAGTGGCCCAAACTGGCAGGAACGAGGAGTCACATTTAGTTTTCACACACGTTTCATTTAACCAAAGGAGAGAAAAGCAATTTACAAAAGTGTTCTGCATGATTTTAGTATAAAAGAGAATAACGGAGCAAATATTTCTTTGCATCTGTTTGAATTGATTTGGACCCAAAGTTTTATATTCTGCATATTTTGAATTTTTGAAGTTTATCTTGTGCCTCTCCGACTCCGAACTGAGAGCATGTCCACGATGTGTCCTGCAAACGATACGAGAGCTGAGAATATTGTTCAGATAAATGATCGATTGTATAAATAATGGAAAACACTCAAACAGAAAATCATCAGAGAATAATAAAACATCCCAGCGTGCTCTAATCAACCTCTGACGGAGATTTCTGCTCAGTATTTATGCTTTAACCCTCCTGTTGTCCTCAAGTCAAGTAAGGAAGGAAGGAAAGGAGGAAGAAGGCAGGAAGAAGGAAGGAAGGAAGAGAGGAAGAAGGAAGGATGGAAGGGAGGAAGAAGGAAGGAAAGGAGGAAGGAAGAAATGAGGGAAGGAAGGAAAGAAGGAACGAATGAACGGAGGAAAGGAAAGAAGGAAGGGAGGAAGGAAAGGAAGGACGGTGGAAAGAAGGAAGGAAGGAAGGTATGAGGGAGGGAGGAAAGAAGGAAGGAGGGAGGGAGGGAGAAAGGAAAAGAGGAAGGTAGGAAGGACAGAGGAAAGAAGGAAGGGAGAAAGGTAGGGGGGAGGAAAGAAAGGAGGAAGGAAGGAAGGAAGTGAGGAAAGAAGTATGGAAGGAGGAGTGTTCAATAATTACTTAATGAAATCGTGATGTGAGTAGCTTTAATCCCATTGTTTCATCTGTTACTACATCCAGCAGTTACAGAGAAACATTAATCACATTGTTAATACCAATAATTACTAGTAGGGTATTATAAGTATAAGGACAGAGGAAAGAAGGAAGGGAGAAAGGTAGGGGGGAGGAAAGAAAGAAGGAAGGAAGGAAAGAAGGAGGGAAGAAAAGAAGGAGGGAGGAAGGGAGGAACAGTCGAAACAGACGGGGTCGATTTGACCCGGGAGGACGACAGGAAGGTTAATAATGTGGAAGTGGCTATGCAGTGTGTGTGTGTGTGTGTGTGTGTGTGTGTGTGTGTGTGTGTGTGTGTGTGTGTGTGTGTGTGCGTCTTACTTATACTTATAATACCCTACTAGTAATTATTGGTATTAACAATGTGATTAATGTTTCTCTGTAACTGCTGGATGTAGTAACAGATGAAACAATGGGATTAAAGCTGCTCACATCACGATTTCATTAAGTAATTATTGAACACTCCTCCTTCCATACTTCTTTCCTCACTTCCTTCCTTCCTTCCTCCTTTCCTTCCTCCTTTCCTTCCTTCTGTCCTTACTCGTTTCCTTCCTTCTCTCCTTACTCCTTTCCTTCCTTCCTTCCTTCCTTCCTTCCTTCCTTCCTTCCTTCCTTCCTTCCTTCCTTCCTTCCTTCCTTCCTTCCTTCCTCCTTTCCTTCCTTCTGTCCTTACTCCTTTCCTTCCTTCTCTCCTTACTCCTTTCCTTCCTTCCTTCCTTCCTTCCTTCCTTCCTTCCTTCCTTCCTTCCTTCCTTCCTTCTGTCCTTACTCCTTTCCTTCCTTCTCTCCTTACTCCTTTCCTTCCTTCTTTCATTCCTTCCTTCCTCATTCCTTTCTTCCTTCTTTCCTTCCCCCCTCCCTAGCTCCCTCCCTCCTTCCTTTCCTTCCTTCTCTCCTTCCTCATTTCCTTCCTTCCTTCCTTCCTTCCTTCCTTCCTTCCTTCCTTCCTTCCTTCCTTCCTTCCTTCCTGCCTTCCTTCCTTCCTTCCTTGACCTGAATATTATAAAGTAGCGTACTTTGACTATTGAGCATTGCAGGAAACTCTAACCCGAGTTAGAGTTAGTTAGTTTTTGAGGGTCCATCGTCCACCTGTCCTGTCTTTGCTAACCGACGTCTTTCCCCTTATTCTCGCCTCTCCAGGTGCAATATTTGAGGAGAACGCAGTGCGGGACGATGAGGTGTTCCAGCTCGCCGTGTCTGACCTCAGTCTGAGCGATGACATCCTGCAGAGCGAGAAGATCACACACTCTATTAAACTCATCGAGCCCAACAATCCTTTCCAGGCTGTGCAGGAAGGTAAGGACGCTTTGTGACGGCCCGTGTGTGTGTGTGTGTGTGTGTGTGTGTGTGTGTGTGTGTGTGTGTGTGTGTGTGTGTGTGTGTGTGTGTGTGTGAGATGTTTTTCGGTGGAGTTTTTCTTGCAGATTTTGGGGCTTTGTGGTTTGTTGACGCTGCAGTTTGTGTGCATGTCTTATTTGCTTGCTTTGGATTGTTAATCTTTAGCTGTTGCTGGTTCCGTCTCTTGGTGCGGTATCCTCATGGCTAATGACCCAGGTATCAACCTCCTAAATGCTGTTTAAATCATGACTGCTGTGTGCTCTTGTTTCTGCTCTCGGAGGACGCTCTCGGTCTTTGATGCTGTGCCGCAGAGCCTCTCCATCGCCTCCTCTTTCCTCTGCCTTATTGTTTCCTCTGAGACTGATTCTCTCTATCTCAGTCTCCCACTATCGCTCACTTCACTCTTCCTCGTTCTCTCCGTCTCTCTCCTCTCGGCTGGTTTCTTCTGTGCAGAGGGAGCTAGGGGGAAGCACTGAGTCGAGCTGCACTCAGGCCAGCTGTAATTTTCCATGTAATTGCCAACAAAGAGGCGTGCAGGCCTGATGTTTGAATGGCTTTACTGGTGCTGGAAAAGGCAGCGATGACGCTGGTGATGAAGGTGATTGTGTCGATGCTGACGTCAGTCACACTGAGGATTGTTTTCATACACATAATGAAGAAGAGGATGATGTTAGGATGAAGGATGTGCTTAATACTGATGATGATGATGCTGAATTTGAAGGTGATTGATGCAGATGAAGATGTGAGTGTTAAAGATAAAGATCACCATGGAGATAAAGATGACGATGCATGCAGTAATGTTTAAAACATGGTGCTGATGAAGATGATGATGACAGTGAGGATTAAAGGTTTTGCTGCTGATGGTGACAACAATTAAGATGATGTTAATGATGTTTTATAAGAGCTGTGTTGTTAATGATGCTGCTGCTGATGATGATGATGATGGAGAATATGTTTTATGTTCCTCTGCAGCATGTTTTTTTTGTAGGTGGAGCTTAAACCTTTGCTACAAACCTTAAAGTAGCACCATGAAGAACTCAATTTAACCTTTTTATTTTGGTAATAACTGAATTGTTTTCCATGCAAAGCTCAGAGCAACAACATGTTTCAGTTCTGGATTTAACAGAGTTCTGCAGAGCTTGTTGCTGCTGCTCCATCTCTGATCGCTTTGTCAATACTGAGGAACCTGAACTCAGCTGGAAACCAGAGCATGTCAGAGAGAGACAGCTCCGAGTTGTTCATGTTTTAAAAAAGAAAAAAAAAAGAAATATCGACTTTGGGTGAATACGATTGGACAAAACAGACTTCAGCTGTGCCTCTTAGAGAGATTCTACTTCAAGTATAAGTGGTGACGCCTCGGGCAGCGACACATCGGGTTCGTTTGAGGTGAAGTTTTGTCTCATCTGCAAAAGTGCTTGAGATCAGGAAGCTGCAGCAGGAGGGAAGTTTACAGCAACTTCCATAAAGAAAAGGAATAAAAACAAAGAATAAACTGTGAAAAAAAAGGCAAGCGGAAATAAGAATGATAAAAATGTTTACAAAAACTATTTAGGCTTTATAATAAAGATGTAAAACTGACTCCAGAAGGCTTATCAGTGTCAGTTTAAGCATTTAGCAGCAGCTGTCCCTGTAATTATGCTTCAAAAACACAAACATCTCCCTCAAGTCAGGAAACAAGATGAACTGATTGTAAATGTAAGTGAGTGAAAATGATACAGTAATTTTAATTAAAAAAAGGAGAAAAAAAACATCTGAAGTAGAGAAAATTAGAGCTGAAACTGATCTGTTGATGTTATAATTGTTTAACAGCTGCAGGTGTAAGCTGCTCATCTGCAGGCTCATCCACTGTATTTGACGGTTAAACATATAAAGTGTAAAATGCATTCCCTCATGTTGAATGTAATGATATCATTTTAACTTGTGACCCCGTGATGACTCGTGGATCAATAGCATGTTGACTTTTTTTTTAACACTTATATCACCGATTTCAAAATGAAAGAACTCTCTCTGGTTGAGTGCTCTGTGCTCGTCGAGGCCGCTCATTAACAGCACGAACACCATTTTTTTGAAGTGTGCGGAGAAAATTAGGTTGATTAAAGTCGTGCTGAGAGGAGTCGTTAATGCACACACGGCGGCTGGCTCTGGGTTGGATCATTAGCAGAGATACGTGACCGCCGACCCTGCGTCATGTGCACACGACTGTTTCTGAGAGCTCATCTCCAGGATGATGCTGTATGAGATGAACTTTACACTGCGTGGGTGAAGCAGCGTTGCCATGACGAAGAAAATACTGTACAGGTTAAGCATTAAAAGCTAAGTGATTAACCCTCATGTTGTCCTCGAGTCAAGGAAGGGAGGATGGAAGGATGGAAGGAGGGAGGAAGGAAGGAAGGAGGAAGGAGGGAGGGAAGGAGGGAAGGAAGAGGGAAGCAAAGAAAGGAGGAGGAAGGAGGGAAAGGAAGAGGAAAGGAAAGGAGGGAGGAAGGAAGGAAGAAAGGAAGGAAGGAAGGAAGAAGGAAGGAAAGGAGGGAGGAAGGAGGGAAGGAAGAGGGAAGGAAAGGAGAGAGAGGAAGGAAGGAAAGGAAAGGAGGAAGGAAGGAAGAAGGAAGGAAAGTAGGGGAGGGAAGAAGGAGGGAAGGAATAAGGAAAGAAAGGAGGGAGGAAGGAAGGAAGAAGGGATGAAGATAGGGGGAGGAACGAAAAAGAGAAAGAGGGAGGGAGGAGGGAAGGAGGGAAGGAAGAAGGAAGAGAAGGAAGAAGGAAAAAAAAGAAAGGAAGGAAGGGAGGAAAGAAGGAACAGTCAAAACAGACGGGGTCAATTTGACCCGGGAGGACGACAGTAAGGTTAAAGTTAGTCAGGTGTTGTGCTCGTCCAATCACAGCTTCTTTCTGTGCCTGAACACCAAGAATGATCAGTACATGCTGTTTCTATAGATTTACACAAACATAACTAATCTTATGTTGGTATATTTCTCAATCCCATGTGACAAATGATGAGTGATGTGGCCTTAAAAGCTGCAAAATATCCCCCAAAATATCAGAAATGAAATGATAATTGAGTCTCATCAACAGCGTTGATTGATTAATCTCTCCTCTGTGTGTTTCCTTCCACAAAACACTGGAAATATAATGTAGAGAACGTCCAGTGTGGCAGGAAAGAGCCACCGCTGGTTTGTCTTTTCTGTGTTCGGAGTCATATATCTGTAATTAACACGTAGAGGAAAATAGTTCGACGCCTTGTTGTGACAACGTGTGTCAGAGATCGTGAGCTGAGCCGAAGAAGCTGCAGCCAGTTTTGCTCATTTCTAACTGAAGGTAATAATATATCCAGTAAGTGAGGAAAATGGAGGAAGGAAGGAAGGAAAGGATGAAGGAAGGAAGGAAAGAAGGAAGGAAAGGAGGGAGGAAGGAGGGAAGAAGGAGGGAAGAAGGAAGGGATGAAAGGAGGGAGGGAGGAAGGAGGGAAAGAAGGAGGGAAGGGAAGTAAAGAAGGAAGGAGGGAGGAAGGAAGGATGGAAAGAGGGAAGGAAGGAAGGTATGATGGAAGGGAGGAAGAAGGAAGGAAATGAGGGAGGGGGGAAGGAAGGAGGGAGGAAGGATGTAAGGGAGGAAAGGAGGGAGGAAGGAAGGATGGAAGGGAGAAAAAGTGAGGAAATGAGAGAGAAAGGAAGGAGGAAGGAAGGAAGGAAGGAAGGTAGGAAGGAAGGGAGGGAGGGAGGAAGGAAGGATGGAAAGAGGGACAGAAGGAAGGAAAGGAGGGAGGAAGAAGGGAGAAAAGGAAAGAAGGAAAGGAAGGAAAGAAGGGAGAAAGGAAAGAAAGGAAGGAAAGAAGGACAGAGGAAATAAGGAAGGGAGGAAGGTGGGGGGAGGAAAAAAGAGAGAAGGAGAAAGGGAGGACGGAAGAAAGGAAGGAAGGAAGGAAGAAGGAACAGTTAACAACAGACGGAAGAATATATCCAATACTATTTAGAGTTTTTGTCTATGAGTTTAGGAAGCTGACTTCTAGGTATTTTTCTTGCGTGAAAACAAATCACCACATTATTCACTTTAAGGTGTTTTGACTTCACAGTTTGTTGAATCTTTTTTTTTTAAGTTAGAAGTTGGACGAGAGAAAAGAAAATGTGACTCATACTAGATGAAAATTAACTTCAAACAGGAAATTGAACAGAATAGAAAACAGAACAATTTGTGGTTTGCTTGAAATGATCATTAAAGTGATTAAGACCTATAATCACACACACGACACACACACAGCACACACACACACACACACACACACACACACAAACACACACACACACACACACACTACACACACAACACACGACACACACAACTACATCACACAACACACACCACAGGCAGCAGAGAGACAGCATTAACATAATGGAGGTATTTGTGTCCTTGTGCATATTTAATTACATGTGATGTTGTACAGATGCATATGCATGTGTATATTTGCATCAGCTCTGCTTTCATAAGGTCAATGAGTTGGGTCATGTCTGCACCACACACACACACACACACACCACACACACACACACACACACACACACACACAACACACACACACACACACACACACACACACTTCCTGTTGTCTGCGTGTGATCCATGTTAACTAGGTGTAAAGCTGCAGGTCTTTGCTACCGCAGTATCAGCTGTTCTCAGCCGTAACTCTCAACTTCATCACATAAAGGAGTGACAGACAAGATGTTGGGGATGTTTATTTAGACTAAATAAAGGTGATATATGTGTGTACACCTGATACTCTATGCAGCCATACTGAACTGAATGTTACATAAAGGATCAATCTAATAATTCTTTATATTTTTTCTAACAGTCAGTAAATCTCATGTGCAGAGCCAAACCAACAGACTGAACCCTCATATATCTTATTTCTCTGTGTGCTGTAAACTTCCTTTGTTGTCCAAAAACGTACTCAAACATTAATAACAGTAATCATGTTTTCAGTCTCTGAGAGTAGTTCTTTGTAAGGCAGACGCTACTGAGCATGTGCAGGAACTTCAGTTTAAAGTATAATAAAAGTAAATATATAATTAAAGTATAAAGTTAAGAAGTTGTTTATGTGTAGTAGGGCCTGACAGATACTGGAAGGAAGGAAGGAAGGAAGGTAGGAAGGAAGAGGAGGGAGGGAGGGAGGAAGGTAGGAAGGAAGGAGGGAAGGAAGTAAGGAAGGAAGGAAAGAAGGAAGGTAGGACAGAAGGGAGGCAGGAAGGAAGGATGGAAGGGAGGAAATGAGGGAGGGAGGGAGGAAGGAAGGAAGGAGGGAAGGAAGGAAAAGGAGGGAGGAAGGAAGGGAGAAAAGGAAAGAAGGGAGGAAGGTAAGAAAGGAAGGAAGGACGGAGGAAAGAAGGAAGGAAAGAAGGACAGAGGAAAGAAGGAAGGGGGGAAGGTTGGGGGGAGGAAAGAAAAGAGAAGCACAAAGGGAAATAGGAAGGAAGGAGGGAAGGAAGGAAGGAAGGAAGGAAGGAAGGAAGGAAGGAAGGAAGGAAGGAAGGAAGGAAGGAAGGAAGGGAAGGAAGGAGAGAAGGGAACAGTCAAAACAGACGGGGTCAATTTGACCCGGGAGGACGACAGGAAGCTTAAAATGTGGAGCATTGCATTTTGGGATTGTTTTGAGAGTAGTACACAATGCAGAGATATTTACATACACAACATTCAGACACTCGTGAGGGTAAATGTAGTGCACTATATCGTAAATGGGGAGAGATTTCAGACACAGCTTTTAAAAAATGATGCTTTTTAGAGAGACAGAAGCTGGAAAAGAGGGGGGGGGGGGGTGTTAAAGAATGAGCTGTGAGGAGAAGGGAGGGAAGAGGAAAGAGAGCAGGGAGTGTGAGAGAGAAGGAAAATGGAAAATTATGGAAGAGAGAGCGAGAGAGGAGAAGGGGGAGAGACTGTGTATGTGTGTGTGTGTGTGTGTGCTGTGCACGGCGGGGGTCGACTCTATGATCAATATGTCTCGGAGCTTGGGCGGTTAGATGACTTTTTTCTGTGTGTTTTTCTGCGTGTGTGTCCTCGATTATGGCTCAGCTGGTTCCTCGCTGCCCTGACCTTTCCTCAGAGCTCCCATGATCCTCGGTCCTCAGAGACTCTGCTGACAGGCCGGGCTGTAGTGATGGATTATGTGTAATGAGAGAGAGGGATTCACACCCCTACTGCAGTAGTGTGTGTGTGTGTGTGTGTGTGTGTTGTGACATGACTGAGAATAAAAAATATAGCTCAGTTTTAGTGTTTTTAAGGTTTTGTGCTCATTTAATGTGACAAAAACACATCAAACTGAGTTATTATCTCTGACTCAGTGATAAATAATAATAATAATTTAATATGTTAAACTAGTGTTAAAAGCAGCATCAGGTTTGTTAAAATGTACATTTTAGTTATTTTTGTTGGTTTTATATCATTTGAATGACATTTGCACCATTTTTTTTGACCAAAAGTAAGACTGAATGCTCCTGAAAATGTCAAATGGTGTAACCACAAAATAATGATAAATGTTACATGTTTTATCACCTACAGTGTATTTAACCCTCCTGTTGTCCTCAGGTCAAGGAAAGACAGAAGGAAGGGAGGAAGGAAGGAAGGAAGGTAGGAAGGAAAGGAAAGGAGTAAGGAGGGAGGGAGGAAAGGAGGATGGAAGGAAGGAAGGAAAGGAGGGAGGGAGGGATGAAAAGAGGATGGAAGGAAGGAAGGAAAGAAAGGAGTAAAGATGGAAGGAGGAAAGAAGGAAGGAGGAAGGAAGGAAGGAAGGAAGGAAGGAAGGAAGGAAGGAACGAAAGGAAGGAAGGAAGGAAAAAGAGTAAGGAGGGAGGAAGGAAGGAAGTAATGAAGGAAAGGAGTAAGGAGGGAGGAAGGAAGTAACGAAGGAAAAGGAGGGAGGGAGGGAAGTAATGAAAGAAAGGAGTAATGAGGGAGGGAGGGAAAAAAGAGGAAGGAAGTAAGGAGAGAAGGAAGGGAGGAAGGAAAGGATTAAGGAAGACGGAAAGAAATGAAGGAAAGGAGTAAGGAGGGAGGGAGGAAGGAAGGAAGGAAGTAAGGAGAGAAGGAAGGAGGAAGGAAAGGAGGATGGAAAGAAGGAAGGAATTAAAGGAGGAAGTAAGGAAAGAAGTATGGACCCGGGAGGACAACAGGAGGATTAATATAAAGTTATAATGTAAGATCATGCCA
>NW_026910373.1:22500-41672 GCF_963691925.1 Scomber scombrus | reverse complement strand
CGGCATTTATGACCCGAAGCCGTTATCTGAATGGAGGGTTACGCTTTGCCTGCAGAGGTGAGGTAAAACTTTAACGCTTAACCCTCCTGTCGTCCTCCCGGGTCAAATTGACCCCGTCTCTTTTGACTGTTCGTTCCTTCCTCCCTCTTTCTTTAATTTTTCCTTCGTTCTGCCCCTCCTTCCCCCTTTCTTTGCTCCCTCCTCCTTCCATAATTTTTTTCTCACTTCCTTCCTTCCTCCTTTCCTTCCTTCCTTCCTCCTCTCCTTACTTCTTTCCTCTTTTCCTCTCCTATCTCCTTTACTTCCTTCCTTCCTTCCTTCCTCCTCTCCTTACTTCCTTCCTCTTTTCCTCCCTCCTTACTCCTTTCCTTCCTCCCTCCTTTCCTTCCTTCCTTCCTTCCTTCCTTCCTCCTTTCCTTCCTCCCTTCCTTCTTTCCTCACTTCCTTCCTTCCTTCCTTCCTCTTTTCCCCCCTCCCTCCCTCCTTACTCCTTTCCTTCTTCCTTCCTTCCTTCCTTCCTTCCTTCCTTCTTCCTTCCTTCCTTCCTTCCTTCCTTCCTTCCTTCCTTTCTCATTCCTTCCTTCATTGTTTCCTCCTCCTCCTTCGTCCTTTCCATCCTTCCTTCCTCCCTTCCTTCTTTCCTCACTTCCTTCCTTCCTTCCTTCCTTCCTTCCTTCCTTCCTTCCTCACTTCCTTCCTTCCTTCCATTCTTCCTTCCTCTTTTCCCCCCTCCCTCCCTCCTTACTCCTTTCCTTCCTTCCTTCCTTCCTTCCTTCCTTCCTTCCTTCCTTCCTTCCTTCCTTCCTTCCTTCCTTCCTTCCTCATTCCTTCCTTCCTTATTTCCTCCCTTCCTCTCTTCCATCCTTCCTCCCTCCCTTCCTTCCTTGACTCGAGTGGACTTATACTAATAATTACTACACTTAAAAACAACCCTGCTGGTGTAAAGAAGCATTTAAAATACTATGTGCATTGAGACATTTGGACATACTGTATGTTTTAAGAAAGTTTCCACTTTATTTTTCAGAATGTCAACTTCATTATTCTGATAAAATATCAGGAGGGAAGGTAGATTAGAGAGTAAATATACTGATGTTTTGTATTACAGCTCATAAAAACAGATGAGACTCCTTTTGTAAAAGTACTGGATGAATTTAATAAATCTGACTTTTTATAAATATAAATCATCTGTTGAGGAGGAGAGGAGGGTTTGTGATTGAATAAAAATGAAAAGCAGAAATATCTCAACTACCTTTAACCCTTGTTTTGAAAAATAATCTTTTTTAAACGAGTTTTATAAAATCTTCTCCTCCTTAAATAGTTTTTGAATGATCCTCTCGATGTTTTATGTGTCCAATTTCAAGACGCTCGCTCTCCCTTAACACCGATTTATTCTGATTTACAGAGGCGACTTTTATATTGCTCAATGTGGCTGGAAGAGGTGGAAGATGTCCTCCCGGGTCAAATTGACCCCGTCTGTTTTGACTGTTCCTTCCTTCTTCCTTCCTTCCTTCCTTCCTTCCTTCCTTCCTTCCTTCCTTCCTTCCTTCCTTCCTTCCTTCCTTCCTTCCTTCCTCCCTTCCTTCCTTCCTTCCTTCCTTCCTCCTTTCCTTCCTCCCTCCCTCCTTCTCTCTCTTTCCTTCCTCTCTCTTTCCTCCCTTCCTTCTTTCCTTCCTCCATCCTCCCTCCTTCTTTCTCTCCTTCCTTCCTCCCTCCCTCCCTCCTTCCTTCTTTCCTTCTTTCCTCCATCCTTCCTTCTTTCCTTTTCTTTCCTCCCTCCCTCCTTTCCTTCTTTGTTCCTTTCTCCCTCCTTTCCATCCTTCCTTCTTCCTCCCTTCCTTTCCTTCCTTCCTTCCTTCGTCCTTTCCTTCCTTCCTCCCTCCCTCCTTTCCTTCCTTCTTCCTCCCTTCTTTCCTTCCTCCTTTCCTTCCTTCTTCCTTCCTACCTTCCTACCTTCCTTTCCTTACTTCCTCCTTCCCTCCTTTCCTTCCTTCTTCCTCCCTTCTTTCCTCCCTCCTTTCCTTCCTTCTTCCTTCCTCCCTCCTTTCCTCCCTTCCTATCTAAAAGTATCAATAGACTGATATAAAACCACTCAATATCAATCAATGTCAGTTATAGGGAGCTGAAGCCCAGATAGGTGATAACAGGATGTAGGTAAAGATCTTTAGTTCGATCCCATTGATGTTTACATTGTTCTTCTTCTCTCTTCTGAGTCTTTGGTCCAATACCTATTGCTCCATAAATCCTGTTCTGTCAATACCAGCAGCCATAATGGCCTGAGTCACTCATACGTGAGGGAATTTACATCGAGCCTCAAGCGAGACTTGCAGGATCTGCAATGATGGAGGCCCATATTTCCTCTTCATCACAGCTAATTGGGGATGGGCTGACAGCAGTAAGAGCTTCAGCGGTACCATAGATCAACAGCGGGGCCATCTGCTTGTCATTTCAGATTGGGACATAAATGTTGCTCTTTTGTCTTTGAGAACGATCAGATAGGAAAAGGTCCAGGAGTTTGACCCGAGGAGAGAGAAAGAGGCGAGACGAGAAACGCTGCCAGGAAGTGACTCTGACATTCTTTTTTGTTTGTTTTTCTTTCTCCTTTAATGCTTGTCGAGTCGATTGATCTGGCTTTGGCTCTCTTTCTTCTATATTTGTAGTTGAAAGAAAAAAAAGAAGAAAAGAATATGACACAAGGCTTAAAAATATCCACTTGCTGGCTGCTGCTGCCAATTTATAACCACTATACTGTTTAGTGTGATGTAAAAGATTTAAATAGATTTAAAGGCAATTAAATGGAAGTATTTTTAATAGATAGTTGTATTTAACCTTTGTGTCGTCCTCCCGGGTCAAATTGACCACGTCTGTTTTGACTGTTCCTTCTTTCCTCCCTTCCTTCCTTCCGTCTGTCCTTCCTTCCTCCCTCCTTCTCTCTTTCTTTCCTTCCATCCTTCCTACTTTCCTTTCCTTCCTCCCTTCCTCCTTCCCTCCTTCTTTCTTTCCCTCCTTCCTTCCTTCCCTCCTTCCTACTTTCCTTTCCTTCCTCCCTTCCTCCTTCACTCCTTCTTTCTTTCTTTCCATCCTTCCTTTCTTTCCTTTCCTTCCTCCCTTCCTCCTTCCTTCCTTCCGTCTGTCCTTCCTTCCTCCCTCCTTCTCTCTTTCTTTCCTTCCATCCTTCCTACTTTCCTTTCCTTCCTCCCTTCCTCCTTCTCTCTTTCTTTCCTTCCCTCCTTCCTACTTTCCTTTCCTTTCCCTCCTTCCTTCCTTCCATCCTTCCTACTTTCCTTTCCTTCCTCCCTTCCTCCTTCTCTCTCTCTTTCCTTCCCTCCTTCCTTCCTCCCTTCCTCCTTCCCTCCTTCTTTCTTTCCCTCCTTCCTTCTTTCCTTTCCTTCCTCCCCTCCTCCTTCCTTCCTTCCTCCCCCTACCTTCCTCTCTTCCTTCTTTCCTCTGTCCTTCTTTCCTTCCTTGTCGAGTCGATTGATCTGGCTGCTTTGGCTCCTTTCTGAAAAGCTGCAGATTGCTCCTCACTTCACACTTCACACATCACACATACACGCAGTAACTAAAAACTTGATTTAATTAAAAGGGTTTTGATTTTGCCAGATTTCAACAGTAACCGACAATTAGGTTTATTACAGCGATAGCCACGGGCAGCTAAAAAAAAACAAAAAAAACGTTAACAACCCAGGATCAAAAAACCACAATTACCTTATTTAAAACGGCAGTCACCCAGCTGGCAAATAATATCTGTAGGCGATGAAAAGCTTGAGGGATCATACTAGAAAAAAATGGCCTTAAGATTAAGTATGGCAGTGTTAAAAACTGTGCAGACTGTGCAAGTAGTTGTTGGTGGTATTGGCAGAGTTGGCAGTAAAAAAAGGGACTTGACAAGGTGAGGCTGTTAAAAAATAACGAGCAGTGAGGGTTGATAGTGTATCAGCTATATGAGCTACTGATGTCATCAATCCCTTTTTTTATGGCTTAACTGGCAGGTCACAATTCACCGTAAAGGTTCAATTCATATAGTTGGTCATATTCCTGTGATGTTTCAGTTTGGGGAGGTTTTAGATAATGCAGGAGAGGAGGTGGTTAACCTTTCTGTTGTCCTCGAGTCAAGGAAGGAAGGAAAGGAGGAAGGAAGGGAGGAAGGAAAGATGGAAGGAAGGAAGGAAGGAAGGAAAGATGCAAGGAAGGAAAGATGCAAGGAAGGAAGGAAGGAAGGAAGGAAGGACAGATGCAAGGAAGGAAAGATGCAAGGAAGGAAAGGTGGAAGGAAGGGAAGGAAGGAAAGATGCAAGGAAGGAAAGATGCAAGGAAGGAAGGAAGGAAGGAAGGAAAGATGCAAGGAAGGAAAGATGCAAGGAAGGAAAGGTGGAAGGAAGGGAAGGAAGGAGGGAAGGAATGAAGGAAGAAAAGGAGGAAGGGAGGGAGGAAGGTAGGAAGGGAAGGAAGGAAGGAAGGAAGGAAGGAAGGAAGGAAGGAAGGAAGGAAGGAATGAATGGAAGGAAGGAAGGAAGGAAGGAAGGAAGGAAGGAAGGAAGGAAGGAGGGAAGGAAGGAAGGAAGAAAAGGAGGAAGGTAGGAAGGGAGGAAGGAAGGAAGGAAGGAGGGAGGGAGGAAGGACAGAAGGACAGAAGGAAGGAAGGGAGGAAAGAAGGAACAGTCAAAACAGACGGGGTCAATTTGACCCGGGAGGACGACACAAAGGTTAAACTCATGATGTTTTACCCAAACGTCAGACCTGGTGAGAAATTGATATTTTTTATGGTTCGTAGAAATGGGCGCCCCATAGAAAATTAGCTCCAGATTGACTTAGACAAACGAAATTTGGTACATGTATGTATCATGTAAAGACACGTAAAAAAGTCTCTTGGAGCCATACTCTACGTCCAACAGGAAGTCGGCCAATTTGAATTGAATTTTCGATTTTTTGCGCCATTTTTGCCCATTTCCACGCCTCGTACTTTAACCAACTCCTCCTGCATTAATCTGACAAACCTCAAATTCACTCAGTGTCATCTTCAGACCTTTAAAATGAAAAGTTATCAAAATCTTTCACCTACATAATATCTGGTGGGCGTGGCGGTACAGAGAATTACGAGATTTCCCCATAAAACAGGAAGTCCTTAAACATGCATTCTCCAATTTACCCCAAATTTCACATGCATATTTCAATCAACTTTAATAATATGCTTTGCTCATGTTAGCCCAGCATTTTAATCATGAGTAGAGTCCACACAATATAAAAAGAACCACATCATAGCTGCACATTGCTTAAAAATGCATTATTCCTGCAAAGCCGAAAGTATAAATGGCCACCATTAAAATAAATGTTCAAATACTGATAACAACACCAGACTACCACAGAGCTTATCAGTATTTTTGGATATGATTAATAAGGAACAGGAGCTTATTTAACAACTTTAACACCTTGTCTTTGGTATCAATCCTGAGTCATTGAGTCTACTCCAAAAATGAGGTCATGTACAATGATGTCGAGTTACAAACACATTAAAAAAACTGAGAAAAAACACAAATTAAAGTGTGAAGGAGGGAAGTTTTAAGCTGTCCAAAGGTTGATAGGCTTTTGATTTTTTTTTGAGAGTGCTGAATATGGTGCACTGAAGGAAATGAAGCCTCATGTTCTGCTGCCCTGTAGCTTTTGATCTGAGGAAACATTTCAGCAAGGTGTCTTTTTAGAGACAATTACGAAAGGAAGGAAGAAAAATCAATCAAGAGAAGAAACTCTGACCAGAATGTAAAAAATGCATCTGGCAGTTCTGTTTTTGGCAGCATGTGAAATCCAATTAAAACAGTGTCGTTACATTTCACGTCACCTTCTTCTGAACTGAGGATAGAAATGTGCTTTCACTTTTTTCTTTATGTCTTTGTCGTGTAACCGTAACAAAAAAAAAAAGTGGAGAATTAGTTTTTTCTAGCATCCACAATGACTTGAATCTTTGAGCTTTCCCCACCAGCCACAGACTTCATTAAGAGTGTTTCCTGTGCGTAGCTTGAAGCTGGTGGTATTTCCCGACCGCGTACGAGCCTCGAGAGAGAGACAGTAAACAGATTGAAGGCATTCATGGAGTGTATACTGACTGAGTGTGGATGGTGTGTGGGGGATTCAAACCCCGGAGGATTTTCGTGGTGACATTATATGAAATGTTTCAGCAGCATGCCGACTGTGTGACTCAAACCCCCCTGCGGAGATGATCTGTGACTCATTAGTCATGTTTTTCATGGGCGACTTGCATAACTGAACTAACACCAAAAGTGGAGGATCATACATCATGTGTCTGAGCAATATATGCCCTTTCATGTGAGAAAACATTTTCTTATCCTCTACTGTAAGTGAGCCTAAACAGAGATGTTGGATTTACATATTAAGTCAGTAAAGCGAGTGAAAATGGAGTGAAGGAGGGTTTAAAGGTTATATACTTGGAAATATAACAAAGTTACGGCTTCCAGCTGCTGTGCTGTTTCTATATACAGACACCATTTGTGTACGTGTCAATGGACTCTCTGCAAGCCCTCCATTATTATCTGAGAGATCACATTCAACACTACGGGTCAAATAAATACGCATTATTTCACTCAAACGCTGTTAAATGACCTAAAAAGGCATGATGGCCACTTTCACCTGCTGCCACTCTCTAGGAATTTACATACCAAGAGCTGGAATAGCAGTATATACTCATTAAAGCGTACTGTGGTTTGCAAGCACACCTGCCAGCTTCATGCTTTACTGTGAAAAGCAGGACGAAAATATGAGTGAACTTTTGACACCTGCAGCATCTGCTGTGTGAGCAGCGCTGGGTGGAGGTGATATCCATCCGCCCACTTTAAGTCACCGAAGAGTATGTGCAAAGTGTGTTAAAGGAAGAAATTATGCATGTGTGCGGTTCAAGTGCATGAACGTACATCTGTTAAAGCAAGTCTGTTGGTTTATGTTAAATGTATTGTTAGCGAGCTTTAAAAAGGTCACCTGAGGATGAGCTGGTGATGATGAATCCTGACACAATTAGCACATTAGTGGATTAAAAAATTAAATCAACAACAACATTAAAAATCAGATCATGTGATGCGACTGAAAAACTCCACAACAGCTTCTTGGTTAACTGAGAGCTGAGATGGTTTAGTCAAGAGTTAACTTTGAATTTAAACTATGATAATCAATTAACCTTCCTGTCGTCCTCCCGGGTCAAATTGTTTTGACTGTCCTTCCTTCATCCTCCCTTCCATCATTCCTCCTTCCTTCTCTCTTTCTTGCCTTCCTCTCTCTTTCTTCCCTTCTTTCCTTCCTTCCTTCCTCAAATTATCAAACTACGCAGTGCTGATCAAATATGGATCAATACCATAGACTGTATATAAGAAATGGACGTAACATCCGTGACGTCACCCATTGGTTTGTGGACTGCTGCTCGGAGGCCAATAGTATCGGATCTGAGCAGCGCCATCTTGAAAATTTCAGGTGCATGCTGGGAAAAATAGAAACAGGGATTCTACTTATATGGGCATCAGGAGGAGCATGAGGCGCCCTCCTGAACCTGTGAACCAATCAACCTGTCAATCACCACGTAGCCACGCCCTAATGCATACCCTGCTTTATCGTCACATATAAAATCAGGGAGGCCAAAATGTCCCAAATGAACATCATACTGCATTGAAGAAGGCTTTAAACTAGCGATTGAGACCATAAACACATTTTGAAAACGTTTACTGAGGTTATAAATCAAGTGAGAAGTTGGTGAATTCTCCATTGACTTGTATAGAGACGGAAGTCCTTTTGACACCAAAACGGTCGCCCCCTGGTGGCCTTTTGATAGAATGCAGTTTTAAGTTACTTCCGCGTTCGCCTCATTTCAGAGGACCTGAACTCCCCGCCTGATCAATACTCTGATAGTGCATTGCCTGTTTTGGCCTCAACTGTTTTAAGAAACCTACATTAGTGAACTGTTCAGCTGTTATTAAAGAAAGATTGAGACTCTGCCGCCATCTCGGAAATGGACTGAAAAGAACAACACATAAATAATGTGACTTCACAGCTCAGCACTCCATTAATCCACTATATCTCCTATATCTCTACATGGCAAATAGTTGTTTGCTTACATCCAGTGAGGCTCAATGTCATTTTTTCCCCACCTTTAAACAAGCCAAACAAGTTGTGAGGGAGAACATTTACATATTAATTCAATGTCATATGAAAAAATAGTAAAAATCTTCGGTCTCTACAAGCTTTATTCCATCTCATCAACACAATTTGATGTTTTAGTTGAGTTGTCAGCAGGGTGTCAGCGATGATTTAACTGCACAAACAGATAAATCCAGCAATAAGATCTGTTTGTCAGTTCATTCATGAGTCCATTTCTGCTTTCCTGCATTGTGTTGATCTTTATATAGAGATTATTACTGCAGGCTCTTGGCTTTCTACCTGCATTCATTGTCTTTTTTGTGCATATAAGTGATGCCATGTTATGTTACGCTCTGCCATTTGGAATAAATTACTTTTAAATTGTATTGCATCGTACGGCAGTAACGCGCCTCCCTCCCTCTTCCGAGGCTTCTAGCAACAATGATTCATGAAAGTTGACTTCTACTGTTTGCGCCGACTGTTTCTGAGAGGTTAATAAATCAGGAGAGGCATGAGAAGGCGAGGACCGCACCCTCCGAGCCTCGCTGAGGTGATGACTCCATCTAGCTGATAATTGCACAGTTTAACCGGCGGGGCATGTTCTGGATAATTGGGAGCGCTTGCCTGCTAAACGGCGACGGCTAAGCAGAGAGGTAATTCTTGCAATGTATTCTTCAAGGTGTAATCACTTTCATCTCATTTTCTCGAGGTGAGAGTGCCCCGGCTTGTTGTTCTCGCCGCAGATCGTGTAAACACAAATGAAAGTGCGCCTCGGGCAAAAACTGGGATAACATGGTGGTTTATCTTCTCCAGATCTGAGTCTGTATCGTCTTATCTGTATTATCTTGTCTGCTGGCTCCAGCTTTGATACCACAGAGTCATGAAAACACTACTTTTTTTTTTTTTTAGGAGTCACACTAATTAATCCCACGAATATTAACTGAGCATGCATGGTGCTTGTACTACAGAGGGAAATTCAGGTCAGCCACATGTGAGATACTACAGCACTACACAAGAAAATGTGGGTTTTATCTCACTGTTCTTTTCACACAAAAACTGCTGATTAAACCCTATTAAGTTTGGTCATTTAGCATTTATGGGTTTCGGAACCTTGCACAAGCGAATATCCTCGCTTTTTCACTTCCCTCAGCATGTTTGGGTTTCCCCCCCCCCCTTTTTTTTGCAGTGTGGGATTCAAAGCTCCCATCTTCCACCTGCCACATTCAGTGAAAAAAAAAAAAAATCCTCCACATCAGTCTGCAGTTGTGAAGGAAAGTAGGTTCAGCCGTCATCACATCTCCTGGATGCACCGACCTGTCTCATTTACTTCAGTTACTGACTTCACACATGCATAGAAAGCTTCCACAGAAGCCCCAGAAGAGCTTGAATTTGTTGCTTTAAGTGTGTGTAGGTGGAAAGAGCTGCACACTTTTGAATTTATTCCAGTCAAAACTGCAAAAATATGTTGTACATAAAACCTCTCTGACCTGTCTTCCAGCTGCACTGCATCGTGATCTTCTGCCTGAACTTGTGTTTTTTAGAAATTGGCTCCATCTGGCTCTAAAAACTGAAGCTTGATATTCAAATTGATGCTTTAGGTTGCAGCAAATGTTCAAAAAAGTCATCCACAAACACTAAAAACATTGAGTTTATTATCTTAAATACTGATATACAAGCATAGAGCGAATGAAAATGAATGGTATTTAATCCTCCTGTTGTCTTCGATTCAAGGAAGGAAAGAAGGGAGGAAGAAGGAAGGAAGGGAGGGAGGAAGGGAGGAAGGGAGGAAGAAGGAAGGATGGAAGAGAGGAAGGAAAGGAAAGAAGGAAGGGAGGAAGGAAAGGACGGAAGGTAGGAGGGAGGGAGGAAAGAAGGAAGGAGGGAGGGAGGAAGAAAGGAAAAGAGGAAGGGAGGAAGGAAGGAAGGAAGGACAGAGGAAAGAAGGAAGGGAGGAAGGTAGGGGGAGGAAAGAAAGAGAGAAGGAGGAAGGGAGGAAGGAAAGAAGGAAGGGAGGAAAAAGAGAGGAAAGAAAGAAAGAGGGAGGAAGGAAGGAAGGAAGGACAGAGGAAGGAAGGAAGGGAGGAAGGAAAGAAGAAACAGTCGAAACAGACGGGGTCAATTTGACCCGGGAGGACGACACAAAGGTTAATCATGTTTTATAGCTCTGTGACTGCAAACTTAAGTAATGAGTCATTTTCTATAGTGGACCTCTAATATATATAATAAGAAATCCTCATACATTTAGAAAAAGTGAAATATTAAAGGTGATAAAACAATGTTAACAATGTGTTTGGGTCTCCAGAGCAGCAAATATAGCATCAGTGCAGTTTTAACATCAGTCAGTGGAGCCAAAAAATCCTCCTCATTTTTAAATTATATCCATTAACTCACCAGACAAAGCTACAATTTACCCACATTTGGCAGGTACTTACTGCTATTTCCCACCATTTGTAACCAGGCAACACTCAACAACAGTTTACTAATATTTTGGCATCGAAAAACTGAGCATTTTCATTTTTAATTCCAAGCGATGTGAAAACATTCTTCACACAGTGTCTTTGTTGAATGCTTTCATTTAGCAGCATAGCAGTACAATCACCTTCAATACAGGAAAGAAATGCACCTGGTATAGTGAGCACACACACAGGAAACACTGCCAAACTCAGGAAGGAAAGGAAGGGAGGAAGAAGGAAGGAAAGGAGGGAGGAAGAAGGAAGGAAAGGAGGGAGGAAGGAAGAAGGGAGGAAAGGAAAGGAGGGAGGGAGGGAGGAAAGGTAAGGAAAGAAGGAAGGATGGATGGTAGGAGGTAAGAGGGAAGGAGGGAGGGAGAAAGTTAAAGAGGAAGGGAGGAAGGATGGAAAGGAAAGACGGAAGGATGGAGGAAAGAAGGAAGGAAGGTAGGGGGGAGGAAAGAAAGAGAAGGAAGGAGGGAGGGAGGATGGAAGAAGGAAAGAAGGAAGGGAGGAAAGAGAGAGGAAGGAAAGAGCGAGAAGGAGGGAGGGAGGAAGGACAGACGGATGGAAGGAAGGAAGGAAGGAAGGAAGGAAGCGATGTATATTCCAAGCGATGTGAAAACATTCTTCACACAGTGTCTTTGTTGAATGCTTTCATTTAGCAGCATAGCAGTACAATCACCTTCAATACAGGAAAGACATGCACCTGATATAGTGAGCACACATACAGGAAACACTGCCAAACTCAGGAAGGAAAGGAGGAAGGAAGGAAGGAAAGGAAGAAGGAAGGAAAGGAGGGATGAAGGAAGAAGGGAGGAAAGGAGGGAGGGAGGGAGGGAGGAAAGGTAAGGAAAGAAGGAAGGATGGATGGTAGGAGGTAAGAGGGAAGGAGGGAGGGAGAAAGTTAAAGAGGAAGGGAGGAGGGATGGAAAGGAAAGACGGAAGGATGGAGGAAAGAAGGAAGGAAGGTAGGGGGGAGGAAAGAAAGAGAAGGAAGGAGGGAGGGAGGATGGAGGAAGGAAAGAAGGAAGGGAGGAAAGAGAGAGGAAGGAAAGAGCGAGAAGGAGGGAGGGAGGAAGGAAAGACGGATGGAAGGAAGGAAGGAAGGAAGGAAGGAAGGAAGGAAGGAAAGAAGGAAGCGATGTATATTCCAAGCGATATGAAAACATTCTTCACACAGTGTCTTTGTTGAATGCTTTCATTTAGCAGCATAGCAGTACAATCACCTTCAATACAGGAAAGAAATTCACCTGGTATAGTGAGCACACACATGAAACACTGCCAAACTCAGGAAGGAAAGGAAGGAAAGGAAGAAGGAAGGAAAGGAGGGAGGAAGGAAGAAGGGAGGAAATGAAAGGAGGGAGGGAGGGAGGGAGGAAAGGTAAGGAAAGAAGGAAGGATGGATGGTAGGAGGTAAGAGGGAAGGAGGGAGGGAGAAAGTTAAAGAGGAAGGGAGGAAGGATGGAAAGGAAAGACGGAAGGATGGAGGAAAGAAGGAAGGAAGGAAGGAAGGTAGGGGGGAGGAAAGAAAGAGAAGGAAGGAGGGAGGGAGGATGGAGGAAGGAAAGGAGGAAAGAGAGAGGAAGGAAAGAGCGAGAAGGAGGGAGGGAGGAAGGACAGATGGATGGAAGGAAGGAAAGAAGGAAAGGAAGGGAGGAAGAAGGAAGGAAAGGAGGGAGGAAGAAAGAAGGGAGGAAAGGAAAGGAGGGAGGGAGGGTGTGTATATTTTCACATTTGACTCTCAGCTCTTTTATTGTGTGTGATGACGGGTCTGCTACCACTCTTATCTGTTTGCTATGCTGGTTACCTACCCCTGTTATGTCTGCTCAAGGAGACAGGAAATGACCTCATACTTCATCTATCCAACAATCCAGCCGGAACATTTTTTATCTCGATGCGCCAAAGAGAGAGGCTGTGAGCCAAAATATGCCATATGGGATAAAAATAAGAGCAGATATCTCCTAGGTAAAAAAATCTTCCTCAGTCAGGTCAAAAAAAAACACAAACTGTGACTTAGATCTTTTCCCCTTGCCATCTTAATACAAAATCAGTTTTTGTTTATTATTCTGTAAAAAATATGGTAAAAACTATTCTGGTCCAAGAGCACACAGTGATGTCTTAAAATGTCTGTATGTCTGATCAACAGTCCAAAAGACAAAGAAATTCAGTTTACTTCAATGTATGACAAGGAAAAACTTAAATATTAACATTTGACAAGCCCCTTCCTTATCTGCAATCTCTTACAAGATGAACAGTGGAGTGAAAGTTGACGTTGAATCGAGGAATCACAGCCTGTTTTGACTGTTCCTCCTTTCCTTCCTCCCTCCCTCCTTCTTTCCTTCCCTCCTTCCTTCCGTCCTTTCCTCCCTCCCTCCTTCTCTCTTTCTTTCCTCCTCCCTACCTTCCTCCTTTCCTTCCTCTGTCCTTCTTCCTTCCTTCCTCCCTTCCTTCCTCCCTCCTACCTCCCTTCCTTATTTCCTCTGTCCTTCCTTCCTTCCTTCCTTCCTTCCTTCCTTCCTTTCCTCCCTTCCTTCCTCCCTCCCTCCTTTCCTTCCTTCCTTCCATCCTTCCTTCCCTTCCTTATCCTTCCTTCCTTCCTTCCTTCCTTCCTTCCTTCATCCTTCTTCCCTTCCTTCCTCCCTTCCTTCCTCCCTCCTACCTTCCTTCCTTATTTCCTCTGTCCTTCCTTCCTTCCTTTCCTCCCTTCCTTCCTCCCTCCCTCCTTTCCTTCCTTCCTTCCTTCCTTCCTTCCATCCTTCCTTCCCTTCCTTATCCTTCCTTCCTTCCTTCCTTCCTTCCTCCTTCTTCCCTTCCTTCCTCCTTCTTCCCTTCCTTCTTCCCTTCCTTCCTCCCTTCGATCCTTCCTTCCTTCCTCCCAACCGTCGCCACCATCAACTCAAAAAAAAAACCTCTTTAAATCTCATCAGTCATGTTAGTAGATCTGTCAGGGGCATTGTTGGGACCCTCTGATCCGTTTTCCACCATGAAGCTTGTTGGCTCCCGCCGGGACGCTGCGGAGCGTGTCATCACCGTAAATAAACACGGTCCGCTATCCAGACAAATTAACAAGGCGTTGCTGTGTTTGAATCAAAAAAATATAATCCTGCTGGGAGGCTCAGAAAAATAACCACCAGCCTGTTAAATATGAGTGTGACTGGTAAGCTGCTCCAGTGGTTCTAATGCAATGAAATGGCCTTTCAAGTATGTAGCTCAGTGCGTTCACAACAAGAGGAACTCCATCCCTGGACTGTGATGACTGGATTATAAGACACTACTGGACATTTTGGCAGGTAATCGTGATCATTATCGAGAGTCCAAAAGAAGCTGCTGAGAGTTAAATTATCAGTACCACCTTAAAATCTAAGAGGCTTTTAAAAGGAAACATCTGTTCAGTTCTGCTCGTCGGGCTTTCTAGAAATATTAAATTCATTTTTGTCTCAATTTTTATACTCGTCTTGGTTTGTGTCTTTTCTTTCTTAACCTTCGTGTCGTCCTCCCGGGTCAAATTGACCCCGTCTGTATCGACTGTTCCTTCTTTCCTCCCTTCCTTCCTTCCGTCTGTCCTTCCTCCCTCCCTCCTTCTCTCTTTTTTTCCTTCCGATACCTTCCTCCCTTCCTTCTTTCCTTCCTTCCTCTTTTCCTTTCTTCCTCCCTCCCTCCTTCCTTCTTTCTTCTCTCCCTCCTACCTTCCTTCCTTCCTTCCTCCCTCCTTCCCTCCCTCCCTCCTTTCCTTCCTTCCTTCCTCCCTCCCTTCCTTCCTTGACTAGAAGACAACAGGAGGGTTAAATCAAGGTAACACTGGCGTAAAGTGTTGTTTATTACAGAGTTAGTCTCCTTGTAGCTCAAGCTTTTTCCATACAATTTATATTATTATTTATATATTAATTTCCTGTAAGGAGGATAAATAACGTAATTGCTTTCGGAGCATGTCTCTCTTTTAATGTCCACTATTGTAATGCCAGTACAGATACATATTGTACCATTATAGCAGCATACAGTAATGATAGGTTGATTGAATATGTTTGTCTCGTTGAAGTGTCTCCTGGGAGTTTTTGAGCTTCGAGCATTCGGTCGTCTCTCTTGTATAAACGCTGCATTAGCCGCCGCAGTTGGATAATTTCAGAGATGATTGTCAAGCATGTGTATTATTTATTCTATTGTGAACAAAACAGGATGAATGGTGTTTTTTTTTGCACAAAGAGCGTTATTATGCAACATGTACCGATGTGAATATGTCAACACAAAGCAAAGAGACAGACAGGTAGACAGACAGGTAGACGGACAGGTAGACAGACAGGCAGACAGACAGGCAGACAGACAGGTAGAGAGACAGGCAGACAGACAGGTAGACAGACAGGTAGACAGACAGACAGACAGACAGACAGGTAGACAGACAGGTAGACAGACAGGCAGACAGACAGGTAGAGAGACAGGGAGACAGACAGGTAGACAGACAGGCAGACAGACAGGTAGACAGACAGGTAGACAGATAGGTAGACAGACAGGCAGACAGACAGGCAGACAGACAGGTAGACATACAGGTAGACAGGCAGACAGACAGACAGGTAGACAGACAGGCAGACAGACAGGCAGACAGACAGGCAGACAGACAGGTAGACAGACAGGTAGACAGAAAGGCAGACAGACAGGCAGACAGACAGGTAGACAGACAGGCAGACAGACAGGTAGACAGACAGGTAGACAGACAGGCGGACAGAAATGCAGACAGACAGGCAGACAGACAGGTAGACAGACAGGTAGACAGACAGGCAGACAGACAGGCGGACAGACAGGTAGACATACAGGTAGACGGACAGGTAGACGGACAGCTGGACGGACAGGTAGACATACAGGTAGACAGGCAGACAGACAGACAGGTAGACAGACAGGTAGACGGACAGGTAGACGGACAGCTGGACGGACAGGTAGACATACAGGTAGACAGGCAGACAGACAGACAGGTAGACAGACAGGTAGACAGACAGGCAGACAGACAGGCGGACAGACAGGTAGACATACAGGCAGACAGACAGGTAGACGGACAGGTAGACGGACAGCTGGACGGACAGGTAGACATACAGGTAGACAGGCAGACAGACAGACAGGTAGACAGACAGGTAGACAGACAGGTAGACAGACAGGTAGACAGACAGGTGATCTGTGAGGATGAATCACACATTGAGGAGGTGAGGATTTATGTTTGTATGAAAAAGGACACAGCAGAGAAAATCACACAGTAGTGGCCGTCGTATCACATGTTTAAGGTTGGGAAGGTAACAGATTACTAGTTACTCTGTTTTTAATGTAATATGTAATGTAAGTATTTCAATGACTTCATCAAAGTAATGTAACTTATTACATTTGATGACTTTTCTAATGTTCTAACCGATGTTTTCAGCTGTTAGGGTAAATGTTCCCTTCATCTGTCCTTCCTTCCTTCCTTCCTTCTTGTCCTTCCTTCCTTCCTTCCTTCTTTCCTTCCTTCCTTCCATCTGTCCTTCCTTCTTTCCTTCCTTATATCTGTCCTTCCTCCCTTCTTTCCTTCCTTCCATCTGTCCTTCCTTCCTTCCTTCCTTCCTTCCTTCCTTCCTTCCTTCTTTCCTTCTTTCCTTCCATCTGTCCTTCTTCTCTTCTTTCCTTCCTTCCATCTGTCCTTCCTTCCTTCTTTTCTTCATTCCATCTGTCCTTCCTCCCTTCTTTCCTTCCTTCCTTCCTTCCTTCCTTCCTTCCTTCCTTCCTTCCTTCTTTCCTTCTTTCCTTCCATCTGTCCTTCTTCTCTTCTTTCCTTCCTTCCATCTGTCCTTCCTTACTTCCTTCCTACCTTCTTTCCTTCCTTCCATCTGTCCTTCCTCCCTTGTTTTTTTCATTCCTTAAACATTATTAAACTTCATCTGGACTTCAGCATTGAGGGATTTGTGTGGATGCAAACCTACGAAGTCTCTTAGCTGCCTTTTTATTTTGGACAGACGTCACTACAACACCTGGAAAGCTTTGACTCACAATAACACAGAGAAAAAAACAAAGACCAAATCATTCAGTAAACCTTTTAAACTTTCTCTACTTTTTCAGTTTGTAATTGCAGCTCACATCTAAACCTAAATCAGCTGACTTTGTATGATAAACATAAACGGTGTCTTTTTACATAGAAAATAAAAGTCCAGGTGTTGATTTTAGTCATAAAAAGCCTTCGTCATGCTGTCCGGAGCGGCTCGTAAAACCTTCTTTTATTTATCGGATCAACACACACGGCTGGACTTAGAGGTTTTATAGCAAATAAATGTGACTCATGATTATATATTATTATTTTATTTATTTATTTATATATTTATTACTCTGTGTAATTTCCCTCCAGAAGCCTTTGGGTGGTAATGCAACACCTGAAGTGCTCTCTGCAGTTTTGCCTGGTGGTGCTCATTGTGTGTGATTATGATTATTTGTCTTGGTGATTGCATCTTCTGTCAACCTCTCGAGTGTTTTCCGACGCAGCAGGCTGTCCTTAATTGAAACCGAATACGTCAGGAAGCTATTGAGACTCCTCTACAGCTCGCCGTGTTTTTCTCCGAAAACCATCAAAGACACAATGACTGACAGATTTCATTGTGTGGGAGACGGCTTATGTTTCATATTCCAGGCTATAGCACTTCAATACGTCGCACAAACACTTGTAAGGCTCTGGGCTTGCTGTTACGCACTGGATAATGATTTTGTTTTTTTTTGAGGTTGCACACACACCACACACACACACACACACACACACACACACACACACACACACACACACATCACACACACACACACACACACACACACACACACACACACACAGTGGAAAACACTTCACTTTCTAACAAGAAGTAAATAATACGCGATTATAAAACACTGTTATTAACCGTCCTGTTGTCCTCCAGTCAAGGGAGGAAGGAAGGGAGGGAGGAAGGAAGGTGGAAGAAAGGAAGAAGGAAGGAAAAGAGGGAGGAAGGAAGAAGGAAGGAAGATAGGAAGAAGGAAGGAAAAGAGGGAGGAAGGGAAATGAGGGAGGAAGAAGGGAAGGAAAAGAGGGAGGGAGGAAGAAGGAAGGAAGAAAGGGAGGAGGAAGGAAGAAAGGGAGGAAGAAGGAAGAAAAAGACGGAGGAAGGAAGGAGGGAGGAAGAAGGAAGGACAGGAGAGAGGAAGGAAGGACGAAATGAGGGAGGAAAGAAAGAGAGAAGGAGGGAGGGAGGGAGAAAGGAAGGGAGGAAGGAAGGAAGGAAGCTAGGGGGAGGAAAGAAAAAGATAAGGAGGGAGGGAAGAAGGACAGACGGAAGGAATGGGAGGAAGGAGGGAAGGGAGAAAGAAGGAACAGTCAAACAGACGGGGTCAGTTTGACCCGGGGAGGACGACAGGAAGCTTAAAGGAGAAGGCAGCAGTTAAAGCCGGAGCAGCATGACGTCGTTCAGACATTTTTTGAGGATCTTAATTGAAATTGCAGTTGATTAATGTTTTTTTACCAGCTCCTTAATTTAAATTGCTAATGAACCAACAGTGACGGCTCGAAACCAGTCAAGTGAACAGCTGGTGTAAAATTGTTCAGAACGTTTTGCACCTGTCACTTCTTCTTCCTTCTTAATCAAAATGTAAAATATAATCATCAGCAGATACAGGTGTGTGCTTTTGTTTTCATTATTTATTATATATACTTTAGATGTTGGCATCTTTTCTATTTTAACCTTTGTGTTGTCCTCCCGGGTCAAGTTGACCACGTCTGTTTTGACAGTTCCTTCCTCCCTCCTCTCTCTTTTCTCCATCCCCCTTTCTTCCTTCCTTCCTTTCCTTCTTCCCTTACTTCTTTCCTCTGTCCCTTCTTTCCTTCCTTCCTCCCTTCCTTCTTTCCTTTCCTCCCTTCCTTCCTCCCTCCTGTCCTTCCTTCCTTCCTTCTTTCCTTCTTCGTCCCTTCCATCCTCCTTCCTTCTCTCCCTCCTTTCCTTCCTTCCTTCTTCCTTCCTTCCTTCCTCCCTTCCTTCCTTCTTCTTCCCTTCCCTCCCTCTTGTCCTTCCTTCCTTCCTCTTTTCCTTCTTCTTCCTCCCTTCCATCCTCCCTCCTCCCTCCTTTCTTCCTCTTCCTTTCTTCCCTCCTCCCTTCCTCCCTCCTTTCCCTCCTTTCTTCCTCCCCTTCCTTCTTGACTCGAGGACAACAGGAGGGTTAAATGACTGAATCACAGTGAACCAGCACTCCCCTAACCCTGCTGGGCGATATCTCCAATACATTTAATTAATTAGACTTTTTTTGGTTTTGATAACATCAACAAAAGTCCAAATAGCAACATAGCATAACAATGCTAGCTGCTACATCAGCTGTTGTTACAGGACTGTGGTGACGAGCTCTCTGTGATGTCCTCCGGCACCTCTCTGCACATATCACACTAATTGTTTGTGAATAGAAACAAACAAGCAGATCAATTAGTGGGCGGACCTTTTCTGCTCGGCTGAAAGTCATTATTAAACTGGATGTGATCCACTCAGTAGAAGCATGAGGCACAAACAGCCCATAGCTGTGTGATAACCTGTATGGTGTAATGGTGCAAGATTCAACTATTTTAATATATATATGATG
>NW_026910373.1:5000-15000 GCF_963691925.1 Scomber scombrus | reverse complement strand
AAGGAAGGAAGGGAGGGAGTAAGAAGGAAGGAAAGGAGGAAGGAGGGAAAGGACGGAGGAAGGAAGGAGGGAAGATAGGAAGGAAGGAAACGAAGGAGGAAGGAAGGGAAGAAGAAGGAAGGAAAGGAGGGAGGGAGGAAGGAAAGGAGGGAGGAAGGAAGGAGGGAAAGTAGGAAGGAAGGAATGAAAGGAGGGAGGAAGGAAGGAAGGAAAGAAGGAAGGAAACGACGGAGGGAGGAAGAGAAGAAGAAGGAAGGAAAGGAGGCAGGGAGGAAGAAGGAAGGAAAGGAGGGAGAGAGGAAGAAGGAAAGAAAGGAGGAAGAAGGAAGGAAGGAAGGAAGGAAGGGAGGGAGTAAGAAGGAAGGAAAGGAGGAAGGAGGGAAAGGACGGAGGAAGGAAGGAGGGAAGATAGGAAGGAAGGAAACGAAGGAGGAAGGAAGGGAAGAAGAAGGAAGGAAAGGAGGGAGGGAGGAAGAAGGAAAGAAGGAAGGAGGAAGGAAAGGAGGAAAGGAAAGAAGGAAGGAAGGAAGGGAGGAGGGAAAAGAGGAAGGGAAGAAAGACAGAGGAAAGAAAGGAGGGAGGGAGGAAAGACAGAAGGAAGGAAGAAAGGGGGATGGAGGAAGTAAATAAGGGAGGGAGGAAAGAAGGAACAGTCAAAAAAGTCATGAAGACAGTTTTAGTTGATATATAAAGTTTGTCCCGGCTTTCATCTGAACTGTGACTTCATACACTTTATATTTCTACGACAAGCATCCTGATTATTTTGCATTAAGAATCTTGCAGAGTTCAGATTTAACCCGGTTGAACCTCCCTGTCACACACACTCCTCTCTCTCCCTTCGCTCTCCTCGTCTCTGAACCGCAGATCAACTTCCTCCTCGACCTCCTCCGTCAAACACCAGACTCCACCGTGGCCTCCATTCCTCATCAGTGTCTGTGTTTGTTTGATCTCATCTCGCTGTCAGCGCCTCTCTAGATGTCTGGATGTTTGTTGTGATGTAAACGGCTTCTCATTTCCACCATGGTGACAATTTTTGGATTTTTTATGGCTTCACACTTCTTTAATTACTCGCTGGTTTCATCACCAAACTTTCTGACACTTCCTCACTGTTCAAGGAAGGAAGGGAGGAAGTAGGAAGGAAAGGAGGGAGGAAGAAGGAGGAAATGAGGAAGGAAGGAAAGGACGGAGGAAGGAGGGAAGATAGGAAGGAAGGAATGAAAGGAGGGAGGGAGGGAGGGAGGAAGGAAGGAAGGAAAGAAACGAGGGAGGAAGGAAGGGAAGAAGAAGGAAGGAAAGGAGGGAGGGAGGAAGAAGGAAGGAAAGGACTGAGGAAGGAAGGTGGGAAGATAGGAAGGAAGGAATGAAAGGAGGGAGGGAGGGAGGGAGGAAGGAAGGAAGGAAGGAGGGAAGGAAAGAAGGAAGGAAACGAGGGAGGAAGGAAGGGAAGAAGAAGGAAGGAAAGGAGGGAGGGAGGAAGAAGGAAGGAAAGGACGGAGGAAGGAAGGAGGGAAGATAGGAAGGAAGGAATGAAAGGAGGGAGGGAGGGAGGGAGGAAGGAAGGAAGGAAGGAGGGAAGGAAAGAAGGAAGGAAACGAGGGAGGAAGGAAGGGAAGAAGAAGGAAGGAATGGCTTTATGGCTTCACACTTCTTTAATTACTCGCTGGTTTATCACCAAACTTTCTAACACTTCCTCACTGTGCTGCTTCGCTCCATTTGGCTGCCTGTCACGCTTAATTTTCAGGCTTCTCTGTGTGTGTGTGTGTGTGTTTGTGTGTGTGTGTGTGTGTGTGTGTAGACTTTAAGCACACACGAGTATCATCTTTGTGTGAATGTGTTTACGAGGTTGTCGACATGTTCGAATGCAGTTTCTGGGCTACTAGACTCCCCGTCAGTGAAAGTATTTACACTTCACACACAGTAACACACACACACACACATGCACACACACACAAACACACACACACAAACACACACACACATACACACACACACACACTTTCCCTCATGCATACTGCAGACAGCCAGTGAGCCAGTGATCTGAGATACTACAACTCAACTCCACAGAGACCAGAGTTCAAATGCAGCTGGCGTCTCTCTCTCTCTTTCTCTCTCACACACACACACACACACACACACACACACACACACACACACACACACACACACACACACACACACACACACACATACACACACAGGCGGAGGCAACACTTCAAGCCTTTCTCGGCGCCCTGATTGGGCTAAAAGTGATGGCAGTGCTGCCAAGGATTTAATTAGTTCTTGTTGGCTTGTCCCTGCTCGTTCCTTTGATCAATTAGATCATCATCTACTCTGGGTCCTCACACACACACACACACACACACACACACACACACACACACACACACACACACACACACACACACACACACACACACAATCCTACACATATACAACGAGACAGACACATAAGTGTAAGTAAGTACTGTATTTATTTGCTTGCATCATTTTCGTAGAGGATTTAATGTAAATATAATATAATCAGTGTTTATGAGGAACTTCCCTTTAAACACATGAGTGTATAAGTTATGTCTAACAGCTCATTATATCATATTACACTGCTCCAACACTGCAGACGTTACATGATGATTAGTCTCTTTAAACACACACACACACATACACACACACACACATACACACACACACACACACACACACACACACACACACACACACAGGCACACAGGCACACACACACACAGCTTTATTTCTTCCTCCTCTTGTGTATTTTCTCCTTCTTTTCCTCCTCCATCCTCCTAACCTTCACTCTTTCCTAACGACTTCTCCGCTTCCTTTCCTTCTTCGTGTAAATCCACCGACATTCAAGGATAGATTTTTAAAAGATAGCCAAACTAAACTCTCCTACAATGAGTTGTTGAGTTACATTTTTTGTTATTTGAAGTTCAAATCTGTGACAAAATAAGTGTAATTCTTCATTCTCCATTCATTAACCCTCCTGTTGTCCTCGAGTCAAGGAAGGAACAGAGGAAGAAGGAAGGAAAGAAAGAGAGAAGTAGGGAGGAAGGACAGACGGAAGGAAGGAAGGAAGGAAGGAAGGAAGGAAGGGAGGAAGGAAGGAAGGAAGGAAGGAGGGAAGGAAGGAAGGAAAGGAGGGAGGAAGGAAGGGAGGAAAGGAAAGAAGGAAGGGAGAAAGGAAGGAAGGAAGGAAGGAAGAAAGGGGGATGGAAGAAGGAAAGAAGGAAGGGAAGAAAGAGAGAAGGAGGGAGGAAGGAAGGAAGGAAGGAAGGAAGGAAGGAAGGAAGGAAGGAACAGTCAAAACAGACGGGGTCAATTTGACCCGGGAGGACGACAGGAAGGTTAAAAGTGTGAGTTCATGCATTCACTCATGTGAAAGTTCGTAGTAATTGATGACTTTTGCCTGTTTTTACTCAACTTTCATTGAAGTAAAGTCTCAAAATACCTTTTTTAAAACATGTCTGAATGAGGAATCAGCTTGTTTAACATCAGTTAACCCTCATTAGGACACATCAGGTGCAGGTGGAGACGTGTACGAGGTGTTCATGACTCATTTAGTGGAGGAGGAAGATGAGAGGATGTCACGTAAAAAACACACAAGCACAATTTCATAGTTACAAACAAACACACACACATAAATCCTCATGTTGAGAGAGGGAGGAAGAAGGAAGGAAAGGAGGAAGAAGGAAGGAAAGGAGGGAGTAAGAAGGAAGGAATGGAAGAAGGAAGGAAAGGACGGAGGAAGGAACGAGGGAAGATAGGAAAGAAGGAAATGAGGGAGGAAGGAAGGGAAGAAGAAGGAAGGAAGGGAGGGAGTAAGAAGGAAGGAAAGGAGGAAGGAAGGAAAGGACGGAGGAAGGATGGAGGGAAGATAGGAAGGAACAAACAGAGGGAGGAAGGAAGGGAGGAAGGAAGGAAGGGAGGAAGGAAGGAAGGGAGGAAGGAAGAATCCTCATGTTGCTCCGCTGCTTGTTTCACACTGATTTCATTGGTTAAATATAAATCTGTCCGTCTGTCACTCACACACACACACACACACACACACACACACACACACACACACACACACACTGACACACACACACACACACACACACACACACACACACACACACACACACACACACACACACACACACACACACTTCCTCTCTTCAGTGTGAATTGGGGCTTTTCTCAGTGGTTCTAATCACAGTGTGAAGTCTTCATCAGCCACAGCAGATATTGGCTCCTATCAATCATTTCCATCATGTGCTCTGCTCTCATGCCAGCCATCTCTCTGCCATCTCTCTGCCATCTCTCTGCCATCTCTCTGCCATCTCTCTGCCAGAGTACACTTTGTTAAAAAAAAAGAAGCAATGAAGCTCTTTTAAATCCACTAAACAACACTTTAGCTGTGTCTGTCGCTGCCTGGCTCGTGTTTCCATCACCCAAAAAAAGATTACAGTGATTTATTGTTGAAATATCAAACAGTGTTTTTTTTATTTTTTTCTTCTTTCTCACAATTCAGTTCAAAGTCTTTTTATTATATGCATGAAAAAAAGAGACATTTCTGTTTCTCTTAATATCAGCAGTCTGAACTCTAGATCTCTGTTGTTGCATTTATAGTCAACGACGTCTCATGGAGAGATTTGATTGTGACTATAAAGGTTTAGTCCTGTTATCATACAGCGTATAATTTAGCCCTCCTGTTGTCCTCGAGTCAAGGAAGGAAAGGAGGGAGAGAGGAAGGAAGGAAGGAAGAGAGGGAAGGAAGAAGGAAAGAAAGTAGGGAAGAAGGAAGGAGGAGGGGAGGAAGAAAGGAAGGAAGGGAGGAAGGAATAAGGAAGGAAAGAAGGAAGGAGGGAAGGAAGAAAGAAGGAAGTAAGGAAGGTAGGAGGGAGGGAGAAAAGAAGGAAGGAGGGAGGGAGGGAGGAAGAAAGGAAAAGAGGAAGGGAGGAAGGAAGGAAATAAGGACAGAGGAAAGAAGGAAGGGAGGTATGTAGTGGGGAGGAAAGAAAGAGAGAGGGAGGAAGGAAGGAAGGATGGAAGGAAAGAAGGACAAAAGGAAGGAAGAAAGGGGGATGTAGGAAGGAAGGGAAGAAAGAGAAAGGAAGGAAAGAAAGAGAGAAGGAGGGAGGAAGGAAGGAACAGACGGGGTCAATTTGACCCGGGAGGACGACACAAAGGTTAATTCACTTTTTTTTATACAGAAACTGAGAAGGTTTTGGATTATAAGCATATATGTTTATACGTGAATAACTACTGGTGCATCAAATAAACTGGTCTTTAATAGAAAACTGTTTTCCAAGCTTGACTCCCCCCAAAATACACCAGTGTGATTTATACACTGGGTGATTGTCTGGTCTTGTTTTTTTCATCCTGATTTTTAGACTTTGGGTTTAAATGAACAGAACAAACACTACAAGCCACATTCACACATTTACACACCAATGGCACCAACTTAAGGTCTGATTTACTAAAGGTCTGTGTGTATATAAACGTGTGCAAACTTGACATCACCCGCAAAAAATGTGCAAGCTGATCTACTAACGCAGCTCACTGAGGTTTGCATCTTTCAAATGTGCAAAATAATACACGCTGTCCATTTAGTAGTTTACCGTAATGAATGTAATATCAGTAGTTTACCGTAATGAATGTAATATTAGCAGTTTACTGTAATGACTGTAATATTAGTAGTTTACCTTAATGAATGTAATATTAGTAGTTTACCATAATGAATGTAATATTAGCAGTTTACCGTAATGAATGTAATATTAGTAGTTTACCGTAATTAATGTAATATTAGTAGTTTACCATAATTAATGTAATATTAGTAGTTTACCGTAATGAATGTAATATGAGTAGTTTACCGTAATGAATGTAATATTAGTAGTTTACCGTAATGAATGTAAAATAAGGCGTTTTAACCTCAGTGTGTAAATACAGGGAGGAGAAAATGTAAATATGTTATTTAGCACATGCATTATGATTTACGCTAACTGCGTCTATAAATAATAAGTTTGAAGGACAGGTTTTAACTGGCTGTTACCATGGAGACGAAGAGACGGAGACACAATGACAGAATACACACAGGACGGAGTTTTTCCACCTGTGTTAATATTTGTGGTTTTACTAACAGCATTGACTTTATCACTAATATTCTCCCATATGTGGGTTTCTCTGGTAATATTAGTTGTTGTTATAACTCAATATATTAGTTAACCTCTTCCACTAGAACCTGATCACATTTCATTTTGCAGCTTGCAGCTTTCTGCTCGTCCAAACTCTCCATTAAGACACAAAACCCTCATTTAAATACTGCTGTCTGCACCTGTTTTCATTTACACAGTTATTCTTAGTAGATCACCTGCAAAACGCATGCTATCTATTGCAGTGTGCACGCTATTTAGTACCTTCTAGATCTTAGTAAATCAGACCCTTACAGTTTTATGTAGCTCTTCAGTCTTTATTTGGCGTTTTTCCTTCACCTGCATTCACACCATCTTCCTCTCCTCTCGATGCCATTTAGCCCATCACAACTTGGCTTCCTCAAAAAAAAAAAAAAAAAAAAAAAAAGAAGTTATTGAGATAATGAAGTCAACCTTTTGGCTTTGTCACCGTCGCTGTTTACTCAGCACTTTTCCAACAAAGTGCGAACAGACAGAAGCCAAGTGACACTGAGCAGCTGTGAAGGACTCGCAGAACGCCTGGCTGAGCTTTTTACACCCAAACAAGCTCCGTGTCACGGCGCCTACGAAAAAAAAGCATCTCTGCCTCGGTGAGCTGTCAACACTGTCCTCTACCTCACCTCCTCCTCCTCTTCCTCTCTGGTTGTTGTCAGCCTCGTATGACGGGGTGGAGAGTGTGAAATGTGAAAGAAAGGGAAGGAGAAACAGAGTAGAAGAAAAGTTGTGACCACTTCCTGCTCGGCCGTGGATGAGGATCAGTGTCAGAGCGGCTCGGTCACTGACATGGAAAATGTCTTCAGCTCAACGAGGCGGAGTTAGCTGCAGGGGAATGAGAGCCCGCTAATTATTACAGTCACAACAAAGTATGGTGTAAGTCATATATAGTCTGAGTTACTGTCCTCCAGTTAAATCTTTCCTCTGTCCTTCTTTCCTTCCTTCCTCTTTTCCTTTCTCCCTCCCTCCCTCCCTCCCTCCTTCCTTCTTTCCTCCCTCCTTCCCTTCTTTCCTCTGTCCTTCCTTCCTTTCCTTCCTCCCTTCATTCCTTCTTCCTCCCTTCATCCTCCTTTCCTCCCTCCCTACCTCCTTCCTTCTTTCCTCCCTCCTTCCCTTCTTTCCTCCGTCCTTCCTTCCTTTCCTTCCTCCCTTCCTTGCTTCTTTCCTTCTTTCCTCCCTCCTTTCCTTCCTTTCCTTCCTCCCTTCATTCCTTCCTTCCTTCCTTCTTTCCTCCCTTCCTCCCTCCCTCCTTTCCTTCTTTCCTCCTTTCCTTCTTTCCTCCCTTCCTCCCTCCCTCCTTTCCTTCCTTCTTCTTCCTTTCTTTCCTTCCTCCTTCCTTCTTCCTCCCTTGGCTCGAAGACAACAGGAGGGTTATATATAGTCTGAATTACTCTCCTCCAGTTAATTCTTTCCTCTGTCCTTCTTTCCTTCCTTCCTTCCTCCTTTCCGTCCTTCTTCCTTCCTTCCTTCCTCCTCCCTTCCTCCCTCCTTTCCTCCCTTCTTCCTCCCTTCCTTCCTCCTTTCCTTCCTTCCGTCCTTCCTTCATTCCCTACATCCATTTTTCCTTCCTTCCTTCCTGCCTTCCTTCCTTCCTTCCTTCCTTCTTTCCTTCCGTCCTTCCTTCATTCCCTCCTTCCATTTTTCCTTCCTTCCTTCCTTCCTTACATCCTTTCCTTGTTCTTGTTGTTTTTGTAGTTGTTGTTGTGTTGCGTGACCAGGATGCTCAGTAGCAGCCAGGTGTGTGGATTTGACAAATTTAGGTCTGCAGTGACATTAATCCATGTTTATCTGTGTGTGTGTGTGTGTGTGTGTGTGTGTGTGTGTGTGTGTGTGTGTTGCTGTGTGTGTGTGTTTGTGTGTGTGTGTTGTGATGTGTGTGCTCATTTGATACAGATTGAAGAGGAGAGCCAGCATGTTTGTGTGTGTGTGTTTTATATGCTTGTTTTGTTTTGTGTCCATGTGTGTGTGTGTGTGTGTGTGTGTGTGTGTGTGTGTGTGTCCATGTGTGTGTGTGTGTTTGTTTGTGAGCATTATTGTTAATGTTTATGAGGTTTGCTTCATTTGATTCCTAAGTGTGTGTGAGAGACAGACAGATGGACCGATATATGCAACTAATCAAGTCCACTCGTGAAAGGACCGGAGTGTCTGTCTGTGTGTGTGTGTGTGTGTGTGTGTGTGTGTGTAGGTGTGTGTATTTTCTGAGTGTGTGTTTCAACAGCAGCCAAAATCCCAATTATCCATCATCTCATTTAATTCAATCTAGATGTAAATTCCTCCACATGTGCTGGCTCTGGTGTGTCTCGGTGCAGTTAGAACCAGCTGGACTCAACTGGCTTCATTCACAGACCGACATGTTTGATTTATTTTATACTCAGAGGCAGAATGAGAGGAAGGGTGGGGGGGGGGGTTTAAAGTCAGCCTGAGAGACAGTGAAACAGATTGAAACAGACCATCAATTTGCACCAGAAACAATTAAAATCTTCCCCACAGTTATTATTTTATGAGAGGTGAAACGAGTTGGAACCATCTTTTAATATATGGTGTTTTTCATAGAGGACGAATGTGTCAAAAATGTGCCATAAATGTGACGTTGATGTCCTAACATGAGGGTTGTTTCATTAGGTTGGCTCATGGTGAACTGATGTGTAGATGATATGAATATGTTTATCTATCTTTATTGTTAGCCATTTAACAGATACACATTTAACAGCTGTGAAAACACCCAAAATGTTCTTTTAGTTTTCCTAAAGTGGCTCAAAATGAACAAAAATGAGAATAGTGGTGCTACAAATGTTTGTCCATTATCTCCGTATCTATTGACATGTGTTTTATAGTGAAATGAATAGTTAATAGTTTTAATAAGATTGAAGACTGATGGCTCTAATGGTTATACAATAAACCCCACAGTTCCATAAAGCTCTGCTCATTTTACCTTTACATATAAAATAACATTTAACCACCAAAAAGAGATGAAAACATGACTAAAAGAGACACAGACTGACTAAAGACACCTAAAAAATACAAAGAAGAGACATAAAAGGGACACAAATTGACTTAAGACACCTAAAAACTACAAGAAAGAGACATAAAAATGACTAAAAAGAGACTTAAATTGACTAAAGAAACCCTAAAAACTACCAAAAACAGATGACAGTTAGTTTGAGTGACAGCTGCCATCTAGTTACCATGGTAACCATAGAGATGGAGTGACTAAAGAGACTTAAAAACTACCAAAAGAGATGAAAAAAATGACTAAAAACCACCTTCAGTTAGTTTGAGTGACAGCTGCCATATAGTTACCATGGTAACCATAGAGATGAAGTGACTAAAGAGACTCAAAAACTACCAAAAAGAGACATTTCCATCATTATTGCTATGTTATATTTTCATGTCTGAGGTAAAATAGGACATGATATCGTGTGATAGGAGATGTTTAGTGGTGTAAAAGCTAAAAAATACACTCTCTCTGCTCTCTGACACATGAATCAAGGAGAACAAACTGTGAGTGTAGATTATGAACAGTATGTAAAGGGTTAAATAAGCACCACATATTAAGTGTCTGACTGGCTCCAGTGATGAAGTCCATAGTTGGGGGAGCAGCCAGTAGTTTGGAGTCTGGGTTTTTATCTAGATGACTTCATCAAGTCTTAGTTTTATCTAGATTTTACTCTAATTGGAAGCTGTTAAAATTCTCATTTGTGCTCATTGATTCCTGTAAAATGAACTTTCAGTGGACACGTTTTGGACTTTACTGTACTTTCAGTCTATACATCTGCTTCATGCAAGTTTAGATATTTTAGTCTTCACATCTGATATAATTT